>NC_143566.1:72692500-72792500 GCF_054136105.1 Typopeltis vanoorti | reverse complement strand
AATATATCCAAGTCTTAAGGATCATTTACACCAAAAAATTTGAGACTATTCAGTAAGTAAAAACAAGTACAGAAGAACAGAACGTAGTCTAAGAATTTCCTTCGTATTGTGGAACATCTCTACCAAAAATAAGAAATAAATCTCTCTTAAGAGGAAGTGCTTTCACATATGAATTCGAAGTATGCACAACTTGATATTTAAAAATTAATTCAAAGATAGAACTAGTAAAGGTGAGATATCACAAATATTGAGAACTGACCGAGTGAAAAATATTATGAAATTTAAAGAACTGTATAAAAAGAACTGTATTTATATCACTGCAGAGGAAGATATATGTTAGATAATAAAAATGGGGAAAAATATGTAATGGTTTAGACATATCATTAGGATAAATGATGAAAATATCCAAACGAAATAGAAAAATGGAAAGGAACTGGATGAAATGGAAGTCGGAACATAATAAGAAGTAGACGCATGAATTCGGTAAAATCAGCATAAAAGAGGCTGATATAAGATTAATTTTAATGAAAGTTATTTTCAAACAACTCGATCAAGAGAAGAGAGTAAAAATAACATGGATTCGTAACGACAGAATAACGTCTATTAATAGTTAAAATTAAGCCCAGATTTTAACAGTGTAAAACCTGAAATTAAGAATCTTGAGATCCACACAGCCAGCAATGGCGCCATTTTGAAAGTAAAAACTTATTTTAGATAGCGAATATAATATATTAGTTATTGTTTATATTTTAACACTTACATTACATATAATATAATGATAAATGCATATCGCAAAGCCATAAAGTGAAAGCAATATGCCTGTTAATAAAAAAGTAGCAGAAATACACGTTAGTAAATTCAGTTTTAATCATTTCTATAACTATAATTATTCTTAAAACTAATGAATGAAAATAATGAAAAATCCATTACGAAAGATTACAACGATAATTAGCAGCCATCCTGGAAAAGACACATCGGAGATGTCCTGCTTTTTTATTGCGATATTTGAAAGCCATAATGTCGGCCATGAACATGGATGTCCTGTTATTGTGGTTTTGATTTAAGCTTTCATAGGGCTCTTGGAGAGAGTTCGATTGTTTTTTTTTAAATAGAGCAATACAAAACCAGAACATCTGAAATGTTAAAGGATGTAATATCATTGGGCGACATTGTTTTTTTTTTTTTTTTTGAAGACGAAATAAACAACCCATTATACTTGACCGTGAGGGCGATTGCAAATGGTATTATTTCGTGCAATAATGTACCATATCCTATGCGTATCAATTCAAATGTCATATTTTATAATTAAAAAAAAAAAAACTTTAGTTTCCCTCTCACTATTTTGCTTCAGTTATATTAGCTAAAAAATTGCATGTTTACCATTCATTAAGTTTTTCAAATTCATTTGTATACCAATATTACAATAAAGATGAGATTCCTTACTTGTTTACATCAGACGAAAACATAAAGAGACTTTACTGATTTCTCATTTCAGAAAACATGAAAGAATCAATAGAAACAACCAAACATTGTCTGAAATTCATAAAATGTATAAAATCTGGAGACATTTCAAAGTGAGTGACATTTCAAACCTTGAGATATGTTTTCCAGGTCTTACTCACCTCTTAAAACATCGAGTAGATGAAGTTTCGTGATTGCAAAGAAATACAAGAGAAACAAGAACTGTTTCGAAGTTTACTCACTAGGCGGCAGCATATAATCAGGATTTTCTTCCCTCCCGTTTGTTATCTAGAATACAGAACCAATTTATAATCTAAAAGCACCTCCTTTTTCCTGGTTTAATGGTTCGAAGCACGTGCTGAAAATATTGTATTTAAAACAGGCTGCGCCATCTGTTTTCATTCCCAATGCACGTGCTGAAAATGTATGTATTTACAAGATTCGATCTTCATATTCCGAGAAAGTCGTACTGAACTCCTATAGAGAGAGTTTCCTTTGTATTTCATCCATTCCGAGCAACTGATTTCTATATTAGTATCAACGATGAATCCGACAGTTGGGCGCAGTATTACGATCCTCTTTATGTTTATCGGAATGATGTTACTTGTTACCGACACTTCAGGTAAAATAGAAAGGTGTTATGAAAATATATAATGTTTATTAATATGAAATAAAAATATCGGTTTTTGCTTAACGGGTTTCATAATTTATATTTCATAAACCTGATGATGCTATAATCAGAATATAGCTTTGATCCACTTTTTTATGTACTTTGTTTTTTACTAGAGTCAGGCCAGTAACAAAAGTGTTGATTAATTCATTTTCAATTTGGCATTTTGTTGAAATGTAGCTTAGTTTGTCTTTGTATATATTATATGGTACTCTAGATTATATCCTTATCATGAAGGTTTAAAATTCTGAAAACGAAAGTAGTTATTATAAGAACGCTAGTATGCTCCAAATTTAGCGAATGGAATTCCAAACTTATAGGATCAGTAAATAGGGTTTCTGATTAACGAACCTATTAATTGATTTCATACATTATAATGGATGGATTTTCAGTTACTGCTTTTTTAAAAAATTAAAAAACTTTATCACGAAAATAATTAAACTTTTATTCTGAGTTATTTATCAAGCTGTTCTACTGCATTTCTTTTTCTTTGCTTGCTGATGCAGTGAAGTAAATACCAGTGGTATTTTTTAAATTTTACTTCTAATTTTTGAATAGAATTAAACTGGTTTATTTATAACACTGATAGGATTATCTCGAAGATTATATCAGGAAAGGTTTTAGCAAACAAGTAACATGTCCTAAAATAGTACTGGTCACTTTTAATCTGTTTTTGATATACTCAGACAACAAAAAGCTAGTATCGTCATTATTATTTATTTTAATGAAACTCTTGCAGGAATTTATAATGTTTAATCTTCCGAAGATATTTTGAAAATACAAAGATGGAACTATTAATAATAGTAATAATAATATCACTATTGTGTTAGATTATTTTCCCCAATGTTAAGAAAGAAATCAGAAGTGATTTTTCCACTGTAGCGGCAGATCAAATAAATTAAAATATTCAAATAAATATCGATGAGTGATTTGTAATTGGTTATTAAATCAAATTAATATATCTGATCAGGTAGAGTATCATTATCTCTGGCATATTAACAAAACCTACTTATTAGACTTCTGTACGAGTATTACAGTAGCAATTTCCAGATGTGATTATTATTATTATTATTATTTTACTGTGTTATTTTATTTATTATTTTTTTATTTTATTTATTTTTTTATTCTTATTTATTTATTTTATTTTATTTATTTTATTTTATTTATATTTTATTATTATATATTTATTATTTATTTTATTTATTATTAGTATTATTTTACAGTTACTGTGGTTCCCCACAGTAACAAAAGAAGAACTATCACTGGCAATTCAACAAATTAATCCTAACAAAGGACCGGGGATAGACGGAATCAGACCAAAAGACATCAAGAAACACTCAACCGACCTACTTCCAGTTATACAAAAACTGTTAAATAAAATCTTCGAAACGGGACACATACCTGAAACACTGAAGACTGCACTAATCACACCCATACACAAACAGGGAAAAAGAAACATAATAAGTAATTACAGACCTATCGCCACACTGCCTGTAATCAACCAAATAACGGAGCGCATTGTACATCAGAAACTTTCCACATACGTTGAAAAATTTCAAATCATACCCAAAACACAATATGGCTTTCAAAAAAATAAAGGAACAGCAACACTCCTGGAAGACTTGACAGATCTAATAAACGCAGCATTGGATAAAAACAGAATAACATTAGTGGTATTCATTGACCTAACAAAAGCATTTGACACACTAACACATAAAACCTTGTTAACGAAACTTACCCATATCGGAATTGGAGGTCGTCTACTCCAGTGGTTTAAAGCATACACGAAAAACAGAAAGCACATCACACGTATAGGATCAGCACACAGCAAAGAGGTACATGTAACCTGTGGAGTACCGCAAGGAGCTGTCCTATCTCCCATTCTATTTAACATATACACACACGACATAAGCCAACGCCCCCTAAAAAGTAAAATCTTCTAGTATGCAGACGACACGGCCATAGTATCCATTCACAACAATGCAAATATCGCTTACACAAATATACAACACGACATCAATCAAATCACTAACTGGTTAACCGAAAACGGCATATATATAAACCCTGGAAAAACAAAGCTAATGATATTCAAAAACCCCCAAACCCTCCCATAGAAACTAAATATCTCACTATCAAACATTCATCCTCCTCCTATACACAAAGTGCAGAACCTAAAATCACAACCATCACACAGGTGAAAACAACACGCTACCTTGGACTTCACTTCGATGCAGATCAAAGTTGGAATAGCCATACAAACTACCTACATACCAAGCTTAGGATAATAGCAAGCAAACTATACAGATTAAAAGACATTGCCCCAACCCACATACAAATACTAATCTATAAAGCATTATGTGAAAACATTTTAAGATATGCAATCACATCATACGCATTCTGCGCAGACTACAGACTTAACAGGCTACAATGGTTGCAAAATAAAATGATAAAACTGATATTCTGGGAACAACCCACTATTACGCAGGAAGCATGGACAAAACACAAAATATTTAAGGTGAAACTCTTACGCCACTACACAGTCATGTTAAAACACTACTACAGCCCAACATATAGAGTAACTAGAACAACATATCAAATAACAAGACCACAGTCAACAAACTACATAACATATAAGTACAACAATCACCACGGCAAAGCCACCCGAAACTTCTACGTACCTGACATGATAAACAAACTGCCGTTCGATAACAGAAACCTAGGAACATACAGAGAGCTGAAACAGGCACTATATAAATATTATAGCGAGAATGAAAATGGGGGGGGGGGGGGGTGGGGGGGGGGGGGGGTGGGGGGGGGGGGGGGTGGGGGGGGGGGGGGGTGGGGGGGGGGGGGGGTGGGGGGGGGGGGGGGTGGGGGGGGGGGGGGGTGGGGGGGGGGGGGGGTGGGGGGGGGGGGGGGTGGGGGGGGGGGGGGGTGGGGGGGGGGGGGGGTGGGGGGGGGGGGGGGTGGGGGGGGGGGGGGGTGGGGGGGGGGGGGGGTGGGGGGGGGGGGGGGTGGGGGGGGGGGGGGGTGGGGGGGGGGGGGGGTGGGGGGGGGGGGGGGTGGGGGGGGGGGGGGGTGGGGGGGGGGGGGGGTGGGGGGGGGGGGGGGTGGGGGGGGGGGGGGGTGGGGGGGGGGGGGGGTGGGGGGGGGGGGGGGTGGGGGGGGGGGGGGGTGGGGGGGGGGGGGGGTGGGGGGGGGGGGGGGTGGGGGGGGGGGGGGGTGGGGGGGGGGGGGGGTGGGGGGGGGGGGGGGTGGGGGGGGGGGGGGGTGGGAAATTGTTTCTCCTCTGTTTCCATCTTAAATTCCTGGCTATTTCTGTTTAATTTTTTAAGGGAATGATTTCCATAATCACTACTAGGCGGCCAGGTTAAAGTTTCTAATTTAGCTTCAAATATAATTACGTTTAACCTCTTGTTCATTCCGCATGGTAAACGTAATTGCTTTACGTTTCGCAACCATATGCCTGGGGAAGGAGTGTCATAGGTTCGATTAATGTCAACGACGTGAGGCGCTGAAGTATCTTCCATAGCCAAGTTAGCCTGTCTTGGGCGAAAAGCATGTTTTTTGCCGCCAGTTTATCAGGTGTTTTTCTTTCCGCAAGCAGGCAAACCGGTCTGAGAACACACGGATTAGAGTCAGGAATACTGACCCACCCATAAGTCTGATTAGTCAGACTATGCCGGTTCCGGAGCCCGGATAAAATTTGGTGGGGAGGGACTAGATGCTACCGTAAAAAATGGGGAGAACGCAGTATCATCACACGGAATTTATTTGTTTATTTTTATCTCTTGTTCAATCTATAATACGATAGAATCATTTTATTGAGTTGAGGTCTCTCTTCAGCAAGTTAGTGAGATCAAACCATTTAATTAATTAAAAGGAACGCTTAATTTGAATCCATTAAAAATAATAATAATTGCTATTATTAGAATTTTTTAAACACTTTTCTTTTGTCTTGCATACATATAAAAATTAGATTATAAAATAATAGAAATTACTAAATTTAAAAGTTATAAAAATTACATACATATAATAATAATAATAATGGTATTTGTTAATTAAACGATTTTTATTATTAAAATTATCGTTATATATTATGCATTTACAAAATATGATGTTATAGTTTTTTTCGTTCTTAACAATGAATTGCATATAAATTTTCCTTTATGTATAATTTATTAATCATAGTTACTGCAGATGATTCATTTTTTGAGATTAATTATTTAGACCTGCCGTTTCGCTTGCTCAAACTTGCATTATCAGAGGCACTTTATCAATACACATTCAGTGAACCGAGGGAGTCAAATGCGCTAAGAAGGACCGTAAGATTCATGAAGGATGTTAGAGACAATTTTCTTGATAATTTTTGTTATTATAGCTAGAGGTCACATACTCTGGCTCGCAAAATCATATGCGAGCCAGAATGTGTTGACTGCTTTTATTGCAATTTATTGTGTTTTACAGAACTTTTCCATCTCTGATAAAATAAACATCCCACATGGAATGCTGCGTCAGTCACCTTCTAGTTGTCTCCACCAAAAGCACTTGAATGATCTAATATTTCTGACCAACGTAGTTCACCTTTCTACCGTGGAATAGCGTTGTCTTGCTCGGTGGTCTCATTGTGTGATATTCTAATATACATGAAGCTGGCATAAATTTCGGACTTCGGATTGTATTGCAATATAATACAGTTTAATAAATGTCTTTTCTTTTGGCATAAATTATATTCCTAGTACAACATGAGGCTAAACATTATTTTCTAAAAATCATTTCTCAGATCATTGCTGTAATCTGTACCTGATTAACTGCAGTTTTTTCTTACGTATGATCTTTCAGCTGTCAGTAAATATCATTATTTAAATATTAATTTTTTATGATTATTTTTATTTACTACTCGGAAGTAGTTTCAATTAATATCTATTAACAATAAATAACTCAAGCTTTTATGAATAGTATTATCTTAAAACTAGGATAGGTGGAGAAGGCACGTGGTTTGAACTTTCGTTTAAGGGCCAATGAAAACGCACATCTTCAAAATTAGTGGTAAACCATTATTTTTAATTTCTGGTAATACAGAGAACGATTCAAGGATAGTAGTAAATCAGATATTTCGAAATAAAAACTGATTAAAGTATAGCAAATGAATATTACAACGTCGTTTAAACACGTTAGAATATTAAGAGCTGCCGGACTCTTCAAACAAGAAGCGGAGAAAGTCAAAGGTTCAAAATATAGTGGAAAAAAATATTTTTTATTGAAAACCTAACAAATAGTTAAACTCTGAAGTTCTTTTTTTGTTTTTATTTAATTTAATAAGAACAACCGTTTAGGATGCATTATGAATTATGAATTTAGCAGTCCAGTTTCTTTGCTTTACTCTCATTATTTGAATCAAAAAGGGAAAACAAACAAAATGAGACTGAGAGAGCTATATATATATATATATATATATATATATATATATCGAAATATCTGATTTATTTAACCAGAAATTAAAAATAACGGTTTACCACTAATATTGCAGTTGTGCGTTTTCATTGGCCCTTAAACGAAAGTTGCAAACCACGTGCCTTTCCCATCTAGGCTACTTTTAAAATAATAGTATTCATAAAAGTTTAAGTTACTGATTGAAAATGGATATTAACTGATGACGAGAAATTAAATTCACTGGTCAAAGAATATCGGAAGAATCTAAGAGCTATTGGATTATACATCAACGGACTTGTATTTCTCAAAAGATGTAAGTGCAATTCTATTATTCCACGCTTCCTTAATTTTAAAGAATCGATAAAAACCGCTAGAGCTGAATGGATTTACAGGAGAGCAAAACTGGATTGTTTATCGGAACGCATTTGTGATACCAAACGTTGTCTTTCCGCTTATTTCTATAAGAAGAGCTATCATAAAACCCGTTTATCTCATTCTCTAGACAGTTCATCTTGGAACTATTTAAAAGAAATTAACACTCTTAACGCTTCCAAAATACAGAATTTAAATAAAATCAACCTCATTAGAAAATATGATTGTCTTAAATATATGCAGGATAGTAAACGTCTCGTTTGGACTCAACCTGTTCAAAAAAAGTTATTATCAATGTCTTTCCATCAACTATCTTTGGCAGAAGAAAGCGTACTCGCTAAATGTCTCAACTTTGTCTCCGCTCCTATATCCATTCCTAAAGAACATCTCTTAACAAAGATAGAAAAGGCAGCATCTTTATTACCAAACAAAGAAATCAACTTTCTCCGTATGGAAGCCATTTTCACCATAAATAAAGCTAGACCTTCACCAGACAACATTTGTTACTCTTAAAGAGCATCTGTTAAGTCTTTATAAGATAGTAATAATATTATTATTCTTCCGGATGACAAAGGGAATGCATGTGTCATCTTAAACAAGTCTGATTACCATAATAAAATCTTGGAACGTTTACACAGTGATACCTAAAAAGCTGTTAACTCCTTCCCCCTTAAACAAAAATTTTGGTATCGTTATATTGATGATATTTTCCTCATCTGGGAAGATAGTGTCAACAACCTCAATTTATTTTTAGACCACCTAAACAAATGTCATGAAAAATCTCTTTTACCTTCGAAGTGGAATCCGATGACTGGCTCCCCTTTCTAGACCTGAAACTTACCAGATAAGCTGAGAGTATTAAAATCTCAATTTTTAGAAAGCCTAGTCATACTGATGACTCCTCCCATCACTACCCCACCCCAAAAAAATTTGGCATTATTTCCACCATAGCTCACCGAAGCAGAAAATGAAAATGAACTCCTTTTTCTTAAAAAAACGTTTATTAATAATGGTTTCTTTCCTAAGAAATTTGACAAATTTATTTCTCCTAGTCATTCTACTTCTTCTGAAGACACCTCTTCCCCCAGAGCCCTCATCGCTTTGCTTTGCCTTACATCAGCTCCTTTTCCCCAAAACTGGCAAAAATTCTCAAGAAGTTAAACTTCGGAACTTGCTTCACTACGCTAGCAAAACTTCGTTCAATGCTTAGTAAACCTAAAGAGAAACATATTTTTATCTCTCAGTATCACTCATTAAGTTTGATTGTTCTTTACGTTTCTTTCCCCTTTCATTAATATAAGTTAATTTTTTAATTGATCTGATTATGCAGCCAACAAATGAGTCATGATGATTGGTACGGATGATTTGCCATCAATCTGCTGAAGGCCATTTCGTTCTAAAGCACATGCCATTAACGGCACTGAATACATCTACACGTATATCCTGTTTACGGTGAGTATAGTTTTATGCGTTCGTTATGCCAAGTATATTTTATTTCGATGTTCTCAGAAAAACTATACTTCGTAAATTTTTGCAATGCTGTGTATTTTTCAGCTACGAAATTGTTCTGCAGAATAACTTTTAAAAAATGTATTAAAGAAAAAAAGTTGATATTCTAAAAGACCTTATAGCTTTAATAGAGTGCACAGCATTCAAATAACGTGATAATCAAAAAATAATATTTTTCGTATTAATATACGTGAAACAAAGGGAGATAGTTGGTTCCAGTAAAGGTGAGTTAGCCGGTCTCACAGGAAGGTAGAGGGGAAGGGTTCACCGGGAAATTTTGCCTGTCCTGGGGGATTTTCGTCCCCCTAGAACAAGCAAACTGGCCCCATGAACACACACATGGATTTCAGTCATGAATACGTCCCAGTCATATGCCGGTCCCAAGCCCGGATAATCGAAAATATTCTAAAAGTAGATTCGAAAGCTCATAATGTTTAGTATTAAAGGTTCGTTTCTATTTCGTGAATGCGTATCAAAAATTATTGCGTATTGTTGTAAAGATTTGTCTTGCCTTTCAAATACAAATGTTAATTATTGGACAGGCCTTGAACAATATTCATTACACCCAAGAATGGCTATGCGCATGCAAGGTGGTATGATCAAGCAAAAAAAGAAATGTTTATTTTTAAAAAAATTGGAAATTTCAGCCTTCTGTAACATATTATGTGTCCAAAAACAGAGGTAGGCAGAAGATGACAAAATGATTCCATAAGTGTGAACCGAACTGTTCTTTTAAAAACGTTGAGGAAAAAGGACGGGACGGCAGTTTCAGTCCAGTAGCAGCAGTAACTAAGTAGAAAGAGAATATCCGTTCGTATATGATTGGAGAGAATCAGTATGAGTGGAATTAACTATTATGAATTCTCCTTTGTTTTGGATAGTATTAAGCAATTTAGGCAAGTTGATGTGAACCCGAAATTTGAGAAGAATATTTAAAACTGAGACTTACACCCTCTTCACGATACCTCCTGAAGACATCTTCAGGTCATCAAATGTCTTGATGGTTCACAATAATTTATTATTTTGGCGTTTTTTTGAACTAATTACGAGACTTTTTTTTTACTGTGGCAGAATTTCAATGTCTTCTGAGCTTTCAATTTGTATCGGCTTTTGAAGTTTGCGAATTCCTCAAGAATATCTTGGAATTCCTGATCCACAAAAAGTTGGATTTGTTTCTGTTTTTGCTTTTCTTGCTTGGTGCAACAGTTTTGGTTTGGACAGTGTTAAATATTTTGAAAGGTAGATTGGTGTATTGTCTTGCAATGCATTCAAGCCCATGGCAACTGTTTTTTTTTCAGTCTACTGGCTTTTATGAGATGATCTCTCGTGGACTTGCTTGTTAGGTAAACTACGACAGGTGCAGGTTGTGGCAATCCTTGTTTTTTGCTCTTCCTGGGAATTCGATTTATGGTCTGAATGTCGTTATGGTGTAGAGGGATGTTGATTGCTTATCTTAATTTTAAAATTACATCTGTGAGGTTTTCTGTAAGTGGGGTTTCAGGAAGACCATTTTTAACAAGATCTTCTTCGTATTGTTGCTGATTTAAACGTTCGTTTTGTACTTTTAGGGAATTAAGTTGTTAATGGTGTTCGGGTGTCTTTTTATTCAAATTGTGTTGCCTGTCAGTTGGGGCGTTAATGCTGATTTTAATGTCTTTCACCGTTTGCAAGACTTCTGTTTAACCAAATCGTCATATTCGCTAGATTCTTTTGTTATTTGTTCGTTCTGTTTATCAAAGAGTTCTTTCACAACATCTACTAAGCTGAATTTTATACTCTCTAGATAATTTTCTATTAGTATATTTAAGGAGTTCAAATGATAGGACTCATCCACGCTTCAAGGGAAATTTTCCGTAAAGTGTGAATTTCTATTTCTGATTTTCCAATGCAATATTTTATTCATAATTTTTTTTCAATATTTCTTATTCCATTTGAAATAGGGAATAAGCAATATTCCCTATTTCAGATAGTCCCGAAAGGCTCTTGCAGGGGCGACCAGAGCGATCTGATTGTCAATCCAGTAAAAAAATGTTACAATCCGGTTACGTCGCTTTGGTATTCAAATATTTCTTTGCATGGATGAATTTTGTTAGAAGAATTAACGCTTTTACTACTGGAAACGCTAAATTTTAGTCCGTATTATCCAACCTATTCAGAATTATGATAAATTTCTAAAAACAATATGTAAATAAAAGCCTGATATATATTCTGAATGAAAACAATTTTATTATTGGACGCCATTTTGATGTAGTCGCTTACTGAAACCTGGAAGCTACGTTCAAGTAATTTATTAGTTGGCTAGGAGATACTCGATATTTGAATGTATGTGTTGTTGCTGTTTTTCCACTGTTAGGAAGTATATTGTTGGTTGAAAGTTTATACGTGTTTGTGAACTGTGAAAGAATAATTGAATTTTAATGAATGGTTAATGGTAGGAGTTAAAGTGCGAGTTCTAGATGCGTGTACGTTTATGGAATATATGTTTTTCTTATCGTCAGATCGGACCCAAATTAAATTAAGGAAATCTGCAAATTTGTTAAGTTCCGTTTCTTCGATTTCAGTAAGTAACAGACTTAAGGAATTCTTTGAGACAGGTTTGTTGGAAGGTTATGCATGTTGAGTCTCCAATACTTAAGACATTATCCACACAATGCTGAAAGGTAATGTCAGAAGGGAAGCTAGGAAGAGTTAATAAGTATTGTTATATTGATCTCAATTATTAGAGGAAATTCAGGTAAAACTTCAGTAATAAGGTTTCGATGAGCTCTTGCGAAGATCTTAATATTTTGACATTTGAACGGATCAGAAATATTGGCGAGAATTCTTTATATTTTTCTCATACTCTTCGTTCTTCTTCGTTTAACAAATCATTCAAAGATCAAATGATCAATGCCTTTTATTTGCTTATTGGGAGTAGGCAAGATCTTTTAACCCTGTCTAGCTTTTGAAGACTTAGTTGGTAGTTCAATCTCCGCCAGTAGCCAATCAGGATAGCTGGCCCAATACTATCACTGACAATATCCAGAATGTGGCGAAGAAAGGCGGCTGACAAGTGATGCCATCTCGTGATCATTATTCCTACCACTATATATTTACTATTAATTGAAAATGATGTGAGTTCCATGGCAGATTTTCTGGAGTTAATGGGACGAAAAACCCCGATTTCCAGGGAGAAAAACCAAAGATCAGCTAACTCAGGAACAGTCTAAGAAAGGTTTAGAATAAGTGTCTCCAGTCGGCGAGTAGACTTTGATTTAAGTCTACCTTCGGGAGGTCTAGGGAAGTGGATGCAAATGTCAGTTTTAAATATTGTTCTCAAATTTTGGGTGGTGCACACAAACTTCTCTAAATTGCATAATACAATCAAAACAGAGGAGAACAGAAAATAGATAATTCCACTCATACTGTATCTCTCCCATCATATATTCACGGATATTCTCTTTCTTCCTATTTATTTTCACAGGTTTCTGCTGCTGCTGGACGGAAACTGCTATCTCTTCTCTTTCCTCAAAGCTTTTAAAAGCTCAGTTCATTTCACACTTATGGAATAATCTTCATCTTCCCTCCACCTCTGTTTTTGGACACATAATATGTTACCGAAGGCTAGAATTCATCCGATATTTCAGCACTGGCTGGACAACATGCTGCATAATTCTCAAGATTATTTTTTAACGTCAAAAAATCAAATCAATCTGCTAACGCCATTTATTCCCCAACAGGGAGTAGGCAGGGCTGTTTTTGCCCCCAACGTTTAGAAACTGAGGGAGGAGTTCGATCTCCACTGATAGCAAATTAGAGATATCTGGCTCAAGGATATTACTAATTACCCATGGCATCCGGTGAAGAGAGGCGGTTGATAAGTGCTGCCATCTCGTGATACCTATTCCAAACACTGTTTTCACTGCTTGAAAATAGTATGGTTCTTCTCGTTTTCATGATTTTACGGGACGAAAAACACGAGCTTCTGGAAGAAAAGAACCGCTTACCTGCCAGAGATCGACTAACTCGGAAACGGTCGTAAAAGTTATTAAAATATTAAACTTATAAGTAGTTTTCCCAAAATTAGTTTTCCAAAGCTTTCTGCAGTTTATGCAGCTCTAACAGTATTTTTTTTTTTTTTAATATTTTAAATCGACAAGGGGTTGAATACCTTTCCTTTGTTAGTGAAGTCACTTCCCTATCTTCTCATATTCAGTTAAAAATAAATGCACTGCATAGCGTGATACAAACAAACTCTTCAATTTCTCTTAAGTTTTTAGATAAAAAAATATTTTAATCGAAGAATAGAACTATTTTTCTCACCCGATTCAGCGGTAGTTAAAGGCATCAACACAATACCAACAATCAGCAAAAGAATCATTGTAAGGCGATACATTGCATAATTGGTCTTAGATCTACCTCCACACACAGAAAGAGATAAATTCACTTCGGACGGAGATTCCGGAAAGAAAATGTCATAGGATAAGTCCAAGATGCCTTATATATACCAAAACATCTGCCGCTTAACTACTAACTGATAAAAACAGTAAATACTGTATTTATATCTGCGATTTTTTTAAAGCGAGAGAAAGAGGAACATGCTTTACTTTTAGAGATATTTATCTGCCTAAGTAAAATGAAGATAAAAGTTAGTTCCCATTTTGCAGAGATGGCTCTAGTTTATCACCCATTTCCGTAAATATTTTATCTATTATCTAACAAAGGTTGCTGTGGTACCCAAACAGGTATTTATCATTTACAGTCCAAGCACACAAAGAAGCATACAAACAAACAAACAAACAAACATACAAAACCTGGTTAATTTTCCCCTCCTCTACAGTTCTTACTTATGATACTGTTTTATTTTTCCATTCAAATTAAAACATAGAATAAAAACTCTCTAGAGACTCAACTTCGATCACATTATGCTGGAGTTTTCACTACATGCTGTGAGTTTAAGAATGAGGTAACATTTTAGGTAATGAGGGGAATTGCTTTTTTTAACGTTAAGTTGGAATTACAAACGTACTGGGTTAGTTCATTGTTGTTTCTTCTTTCTCTTATGGCTGTGAATTGTGTTCTCCGGTCAAGTTCACTGTTTTTGCAGAATTAGAAGGTCATAGTCATTCATTTGCTAATCTCGCTGTACGAGTAAATAGCGCTTCCGATCTCCAACTGATAATTTGGGATTCAAATTCTGTTATGGAAGTGAATTTCCTGACTACTGTGAGACCAAATCTCGTTTACAGGAGGTCTGAATGACTTGAAAAAGTTCAGTTCTTATTTCCCAGAGCAGCAAAATTCAAATTAGCAACCTTACAAGTAAATGTACTATAGCTTTACTACTTTTCGTGAGGGGGATTTCACCCCTCCACACCAAAAGAAAAGAAAGAAAAAAATAAAAATAAATCGGTAATATGATAAAATGAAATAAAAATGATAATCGTGAACGTTATGAAATAATTCTCAAATAGCGCGTAACCTTTCCCTGTTAGAGGCTTTTTCCTGTTCCAATAACTCATACAGAGATAACAGGGTTTTTCTGTAAAGAAACATCAACTGGATCTCCTACAGAAAATACACCCAAAGCACTTAGCTGTTGCAGAATGATCATTCTATTACAATGCATTGTTTACACATTTGTCGTAATTTTACATCATGTATACTACGACATTGTGGCCAATCCCAAGTTTAATTCCGGCTATGTAAAAGGAGTAATCTAAATCAAAACTATGAAGGTTTGAAAAATGTCGACATTGATGAATATCGCAAATTTAATGCATATTACAATTCAAAAAATAGCGAAAAAAAATGCTACTTTTTAATTTTAATTTTATATGTTTATGTGCATGATATTTCATAGGTTTATATTTTATTTTATTTTAAATTTTATATTAGGGTATATTATTAAAGAGATTATAAATAATTTACTTAATAATTTATTAACCATAAATCTATTAATTTATATTAAATCAACAGTAGATAATTAGATATTTAATAATTATTCATCCTTTAGCGAAAAATCATACCTTCAAATTATATTTAGTTTACCAAGTACCGTAAATATAAAGCTCTCAACACTTTAACTATAAAATCTGTTATCAGAAATTGCAATTCAAGCTCAGGGGAAATTTTCAGTAACGAGTGAATTTCAATTTCGGATTTTCCAATAACATATTTTATTTATTTATTTATCTTTTTTTTTTTTCAATATTTCTTATTCCCTTTGAAACAGGGAATAAGCAATATTCCCTATTTCAGATAGTCCCGAAAGTGCTCTTGCAGGGGCGACTAGAGGGATTTGATTGTCAGGCCTGTATCAATAATATTACAATCCGGTTAGCACGCTTTGGTATTCAAATATTTCTTTGCGTGGATGAAATTTGGCAGTAGTAACGCTTTTACTACTGGTAACATTAATTTTTAGTCCGTATTATCCAACCTATTCAGAATTCCAATGAATTTCTAAAAACAATATGTAGATAAAAGCGTTATGTATATTCTGAATTAAAAGCAGTTTTATTACTTCACGCCATTTTGAACGTAGCTGCCAGCTTATTGAAAGCTGGAAGCTACGTTCAAGTAATTTATTAGTTGCCTTGGAGATACTTGATATTTGAATGTATGTGTTATTGTTGTTTTTCCATTGTTACGATGTATATTGTTGGTTGAAAGTTCATATGCGTTTGTGAACTCTGAAAGAATAACTGATTTTTTCCGATCTAACTTATCGTCAGATAGGACTGCAATTAAATTAAGGAAATCTGCAAATTTGTTAAGTTCCGTTTCTTCGATTGCAGTGAGTAAGTGACTTAAGGTAAATTTAAGAATGTTGCTGAAATCGTTGAGTTAGGTTTCTAGGAAGGTTATGCGTGTTGAGTCTCCAATACCTAACACGTCGTCCACAATATCCGGAATCTGTCGAAGAAAGGCGGCTGAAAAGTGCCGCCATCTCGTGATCATTACTCCTAACACTATATATTTATTGTCTGAAAATGATATGGGTTCTTCGGTCGATTTTCGTGAGTTTAT
Organism: Typopeltis vanoorti; assembly: GCF_054136105.1. Taxonomy (NCBI): domain Eukaryota; kingdom Metazoa; phylum Arthropoda; class Arachnida; order Uropygi; family Thelyphonidae; genus Typopeltis; species Typopeltis vanoorti. The sequence goes on along the minus strand of NC_143566.1, from coordinate 72,776,044 downwards.
GGGACGAAAAACTCGAATTTCCGAGCGAAAAACCAGACATCAACTAACTCGGGAACCAGTCGAAGAACGGTTTAGAATAAGTTTCTGCAGTCGTCGAGTAGACGCAGACTTAAGCCTGTATTCGTATGTCTAGTACATGTGGACACATAATGTGTTACCGAAGGCTACAATTTCCAATTTTTTAGAAAGAAGCATCATTTTTTTTTGTTTTTGTTTTTTGCTGGATCATACCACCTTGCTTCCGCAGAGCCATTGTTGGGTGTAATGAATATTGTTCAAGACCTATCCAATAATCACTATTTGTATTTGAAAGTCAAGACAAATGTTTACAACAATAGGGCTTCGTATCCACGCTATTTCAATAGTTTCCAAATGTTACTTCAGTTTCTAGGAGCACTTCGCATCAATGCAATTCATGCTGCTGTCAACCAACAGACTTTAACGTGTAAGCACATGATTGCCGGTTAGGTGGTCAGCAGTATAAATATTTCGAAAAATTTCAATCAGAATTACATTACAATTATTAGAAAATGCGTCAAAATTTGCAAAATATAGTAGTGTCATTTTTTTTTTATTGATTCTAATTTTTTTAAATAGGATATTTCTACAAATGTCAATGATAATTCTTCAACACCTAGCTAAAATGTTTTGGTAATCAGTTTCCAATATATTTTGCTGAAATGTTTAGATACCTGGTTTTCCCTTTCAGATGCTTCCGATCCCCGATGTCCTTTCAGGCATTGCACACAAAATATTCCTGGTGATATTTTTACAGAATAGTTCATCACTACCCCCCCCCCCCACACACACACCGCAATTTTATCCGGTCTAGGGACAGGCATATGGCTGGGACGTATTCATGACTGCGATCTATGAGTGTTCACGGGAGGACGAAAATCCTCACAGGGCAAGCAAAATTTCCGGTGTGAACCCCCCACCTTCGTATGAGACCGGCTAACTTACCTTTAGTCGACAGAGACCAGATAAAAGTTCCTCACGTCACTGACGGGAAACGAATCCAAGTCTTTCCGACCAAAGCGCTTCGACTATACTATCTGAGCTACGAGGCTGTAATGTTTACATTGAAATACAAAAAAGAAAATTAGTATACAAATATCATCTGTTTTCATCATATTGTTTTTCTTGAAACAGTAAGTTGAAAACATTCATCGACATTAAAACCTTAGACTTTTAGAGTATGAGCGATGAAGTTTGCTCATACTCTAAATTTTTGTATTCAACAATAAGATTGTTGAATATAAAACTTTCATTGAAAGAAACACTAACGAGAGAGTGTGACCTTCTATAGAATCGAACATAACAGATTTTTTCTAATAACAAAATTTGATGCTTTTATTCATTCAAAAGTATAATTTTATGCCAAGTAGGACAAAATTAAATAAACTTCTAATATTCTGATACATTAATTGCAGTAAAACAAAATCTGAAAGTGACTGCAGTGCGAACAGACTTTTCTTATTTTAAATATCTTGGTGGATATATTGGAATCAATATCAAGGATAAATATATTATTTTTATTATTTTTTTCCCAACAATCCGGTGATGTTGTAGCAAACGCAATTGCATTCTGGACAAGAACAACAACTGCATATCGATGAATCATTGATTATTCGGCTATCAAATCCTTTAATGTATTCTGCACAAATGCACTCCTTTCCATGGACACATTCCCCCAAAATGGAAGTGTTAATATCATTAATCAAGAAAGGATAAAAGTAAAATAATTAATATCATGTAATGCAAGTCAGAATATAAATTATTGTATGTATGAAAAACGCGAATAAGTCTTTAAAACGAAATAAAAGAAAACTGATAAAGCGATGATATAAATACTTCACCTTAAAAAAATAATTATTAATACAATTACAAATGATTAAATTCGGAAGGGTCGTTTATATATTCTAATTGCTAGTGTTGAAGTCACGTGCCAACTCTCTTTCTTTTGCACCTGCGGCGCGTGGTTCATTCCGAAACCTTTGAAAGTCGAATTCATGTCGTTATTATTTATTATTAGAAAAGTTTTCGAGAAGTTAAAATACCAGATTTCAGTCACAGTTAAGAACAGTTTGATGTTTTCTAAAGAAAATTGTTATGCCTGAATGATAAAATATTTAATATTAAATATTAGGTTTATTAGCATTTATGCTTTGAGCAGACATTTAATAATAATAATAATCACATCTGCAAATTCTTACTGTAATACTCGTACAGAAGTCTAATAAGATTTTGTTAATATGTCAGAGATAATGATACTATAACTGATCAGATATATTAATTTGATTTAAGAACCAATTTCAAATCACTCATCGATATTCATCTAAATATTTTAATTTATTTGATCTGCTGCTACAGCGGAAAAATCACTTCTGATTTCTTTCTTGATATTGGGAAAAATAATGTAACACAATAACGATATTATTATTACTATTAGTAATAGTTCCATCTTTTTATTTTCAAAAGATCTTCGGAAACTTAAACATTATAATTTCTTGCAAGAGTTTCATTAATAAAATAAATAATAATGATGGTAATAGCTTTTTATTGTCTGAGTATATCAAAGACAGATTAAAGGTGGCCAGTAGAAATTTAGTATATGTTACGTTTGCTGAAACCTTTCTTTATGCAAACTTAGAGATAATCCTCTCAGTATTATAAATAAATCAGTTTGATTCTATTCAAAAATTAGTAGTAACATTAAAAAAAAATACCACCCACTGATATTTACTTTACTCCATCAGCAAGCAAAGAAAAAGAAATGCAGTAAAACAGCTTGATAAATAACTCAAAATAAAAGTTTAATTATTTTCGAGATAAAGATTTTTAATTTTTTAAAAAATCAGCAACTGAAAATCCATCCATTATAATGTGTGAAATCAATTAATAAGTTTTTTAATCAGAAACTCTATTTATTGAACCTTTAATTTTGAATTCCATTGGCTAAATTTGGAGCATACCAGCGTGCTTATAGTAACTACTTTCGTTTTCAGACTTTTCAACCTTCATGATAAGTTTATAATCTAGAATAACATATAATATATACAAAGACAAACCACGCTATATTTCAACAAAATGCCAAAGTGAAAATGATTTAATCAACATTTTTGTTAGTGACCTGACTAGTAAAAAACAAAGTACATAAAAAAGTGCATCAAAGCTATATTCTGATTATAACATCATCACTTTTATAAAATATAAATTTTGAAAGTGGATAAGCAGAAACCGATATTTTTATTTCATATTATTAAACATTATATATTTTCATAACACCTATCTATTATAGCTGATGTGTCGGTAACAAGTAACATCATTCCGATAAACATAAAGAGGATCCTCATACTGCGCCCAACTGTCGGTTTCATCGTTGATACTAATAGAGAAATCAGTTGCTCAGAATGGATGAAATACAGAGGAATCTTTCTCTCGGAGTTCAGTACGGCTTTCCCAGAATATGAAGAGCGAATCTTTTAAATACATAAATTTTCAGCACGAGATTTGAATATGAAAACAGATGGAGCCACCTGTTATAAAATATATATATTTCAGCACGTGCTTCGAATCCTTAAAACAGAGAAAAGGAGGTGCTATTAGACTATGATTTGGTTCCATAATCTAGATAACAAATCATATGCTGCCGCCTAGTGAGTAAACTTCGAAACAGTTCTTTTTTCTCTTGTATTTCTTTGCAATCACTAAATTACATCTACTCAAAGTTTTAAGCGGTGAGTAAGACCTGGAAAACTTATCTGAAGCTTAGCTGTCACTCACTTTGAAATGTCTCGTGATATTATACATTTTTATGAATTTCAGACAATGCTTAGTTGTTTCTATCGATTCTTTCATGTTTTCTGAAATGAGAATTCAGTAAAGTCGCTTTACTTCTTTGTCTGATATAAACAAGTAAGGAATCTCATCTTTATTGTAATATTGGTATACACATGAATTTGAAAAACGTAATGAATGGTAAACATGCAATTTTTTAAATAATATGACTGAAGCAAAATAGTGAGAGGGAAACTAATGTTTTGTTTTGTTTTTAAATTATAAAATATGATATTTGAGTTGATACGCATAGGATGTGGCACCTTATTGCACGAAATAATGGTATTTGCAATCGCCCTCACGGTCAAGTATGATTGGGTTGTTTATTTTGTCTTCGAAAAACAATGTGCTTAATGATATTACATCCTTTAACATTTCAGATGTTCTGGTTTTTTATTGTTGTATTAAAAAAACAACAACAATCGAACTCTCTCCAAGAGCCCTATGAAAGCTTAAATCAAAACCACAATATCAGTGGGACATCCATATTCACGGCCGATATTATGGCTTTTAGATATCGTAATAAAACTCTAGGGCATCTCCGATGATGACTTTTCCTGGGTGGCTACTAATTATCGTTTTCCTTTCATACTGGATTTTTCATTATTTTCATGCATTAGCTTTAAAATAGTTATTGTTAAAAAAAAATTAAAACTGATTTTACTAACGTGTATTTCTTCTACGTTTTTATTAACAAGCATATTACTTTCACTTTATGGCTTTGTGATATGCATTTATCATTATATTATATGTAATGTAAGTGTTAAAAATATAAACAATATCTCATATATTATTTTAGCTTTCTAAAATAAGTTTTTACTTTTAAGATGGCGCCATACGTGGCTGTGTGGATATCACGATGTTTAATTTCAGTTTTTCCACTGTTAAAATCTGGGCTTAATTTTAACTATTAAGAGACGTTAATCTGTCGTTACGAATCCGTGCTATTTCTATACTCTTCTCTTAATCGAGTTGTTTGAAAACCACTTTCATTAAAATTAATCTTATATCAGCCTCTTTAATGCTGATTTTCCCACATTCATGCGTGTACTTTCTATTATGTTCCCACTTCCATTTCACCCAATTCGTTTAAATTTTTCTATTTTGATTGGTAAATTTCATCGTTTATCCTAATGATATGTCTAAACTATTACATTGTTTTTCCAATTTTTATTATCTAACATATGTCTTCCTCTACAGGGAACGTTCTTTAAATTTCATCATATTTTTCACTCGGTAAGTTCTCAATGTGTGTGACATCTCGCCTTAATTTATCTTTGAATTAATTTTTAATGGCAAGTGTGCATCCCTCAAATTCATATGTGAAAGGACACACTCTTTAAAGAGATTTATTTCTTATTTTCCATAGAGATGTTCCACAACACGTAGAGCATTCTTAGACTTCGTTCGGTTCTTCTGAAAGTGTTCTTACTTACTGGACAGACGCATCTTTTTTTGTGTAAATGATCCTAGACTTGGGTATATTCACTTTTCTATCGTTTCCCTACCTAAGAGAGGTCTTGTTTTCCATTTTTTCCATGTCTATTTAGTTAACGTATTTATTGAAAGTTTATTTTCAGCTCAAAAGTCTGCTGCTCCTCTTTATCCATTTTGATGGAATAAAATCTCTCTCTCTCTCTCTCTCTCTCACTCTTGCCTGTTAGTTACTGCTCATTTAGTATTTGATCGGTGAAGTACACAACGAATATACACCTATTCTAACTTCATATGTCAATTATTTCACATTTCCTTTTTCAATTCTTCATTTTGCACAGTCAGTTTTAAAACTGAGTTCGCGATCAGTGAAATCTTAATTTTATTCTTCCCTGACTTCAAAATTCGTAATACCTTATTTCCTATTTTTATTTTATACTCTGCGTCTTCACATAGATGTTTCATAATATTATTGATTCGTTTTATATATGCATCATCTGGTATTTTCTCTATAGCGGCAAGTTTCTTGTCTGGTTCAAGAAAGGCCATATGCACTTATTTATTTTTCCCTTTTTCTTTATGCTCTTTTCTGTTTCTCCTTCTAATGGAATATCTCCTGTACAAAAACACTCTGAAAAATTCCATGTTTTTCTATGTGTAAATATGAATTCTAATACATATTTTTATGTTTATAAAAATATGTATATATGGATTACCAACGAAACTAGTAGTGTGCTCATTAAAACTTATTATATATTATCTCAGAGTTAATCATTTCAATTAAATTATTAAATATTGTTTTATGTATACATGACTATAGTGTCACCTCACACTATTGCATCCTTTTATACATCTCTTACATATTTTAGTTTATTGTATGTTCTTCTTTAACGAGTATTTGTGTTTGTGCGCGCAATTTTATTAAATATTTCCCCATTCCTTATTTTATTAAATAAATAAATAAATAAAATAAGGAATGGGGAAATACCCTAGTTCGTGTATTTGAATTTTGTGTCTTATACAATATTTCTGCTGCGTTTTTTCATAATTCTTCTTCCTGTTTCTATCTAGGTTCTCCATAATAAGTCTTCTCTGTCTCTCTCCCTTGCTCTCTTTGTCTCTCTGTTCGATGCCATGTTTTATCTTAATATCTAGGGACATGTGTACATATAAAATATATATATATTTTTATATGTCCACATGACTATAGTGTCACCTCGCAATATTGTATCCTTTTGCACATCTTTTACATATTTCAGTTTACTGTATATCCTTCTTTAACGTGTGTGTGTGTGTGTGTGTGTGTGTGTGTGTGTGTGTGTGTGTGTGTGTGTGTGTGTGTGTGTGTGTGTGTGTGTGTGTGTGTGTGTGTGTGTGTGTGTGTGTGTGTGTGTGTGCGTGCGTGCGTGCGTGAGCGTGCGTGCGTGAGTGCGCGCGCGCGGTGGCATATAAATGTATTCTTCATACTTAAATCTAAATAAATAAAACAACAGCAAGGAATCAGGTAATATAGAAACAAGAAGAATTCTTGTTTCTATCTCAGTTCTCCATATTAAGTCTTTTCTCTCTCTCTATTTTTCTCTCGGTTCTATGCCATGATTTATCTCAATGACTATGGACATATATACATATTGTTATAAGTATACATGACTATAGTGTCACCAGCACTATTGTATACTTTTATACATCGTTTACATATTTTAGTTTATTGAATGTACTTCTATAACATATGCGTTTGTGTGTGCGTGCGTGCGCTCACGCGCGCGGTGGCATATGAATGTATCCTTGTTAGCTAAAAGCGAAATAAATAGATCAAAGAAGGAATGGGGGTAATACCCTAGTTCATCCATTGGAATTTCTTGTCTTGTATTTCATCTGCCTTTTCTGATAATTCTTCTTCTTCTTGTTTCTGTCTGTATTCTCTATAATCAGTCTTCTCTCACTCGCTTCCTCTCTCTCTCTCTCTCTCTCTGTTCTGCCATAATAAATATTCATAACTCTACTCTAAAGTATCAAAACTTACCATATTATGTATTTATTAGTGTTATTCTTCCTTACATTACAAACGAAAATACGAAAAACCAAACATCTCTTTTTTATTTATACTCAATTTTTCTTTCGAATATTTTTTATTAATGCCATACGGAATCGAAGAACCTGTAACATGCACTTATGTGTTTATCTTCTTCTCTCTCTCTCTCTTCTCCTCTATCCCACTCGTGTGCCGATGAGGATTGAAACAGAACTTGAGTATAAGCATATACATGCGAATAAAATCCATCCAAATATGGTGTGTGTAATATAGTTTAGCAGATCCTATTGCTAACATAATCATTTAAATATTCATATTTATTCTAAGAGAGAGATTAAGTGAGATTCATCTAATTACATTCGAAACGAATAAAACTTTTCAAAGGCAAAATAAAAGTAAAAATACGAAACGTGAATAGAAGAATTATATCTAATGTATTCAAGAATTGTGTCACGTGTACATGCAAGGCGACCTCTTAGATATTATAACAGAAAATGAAAGCTGTATTTTTCCAATTCATATGCTTTTCTTAGTAGGATAAAGTAGCTGTATTGCTGAATTATTCCTAGTTACTTCCTTCTCGCTTGTTCTCATAGGAAGATGGCAACACATATCGATAGCTAATGTCGAAATGAATATTACTCATGCAAGGTCCGAACCAAAATTGAGCAAGTATCTCACATTAACATGCAACGGGGAACATTCATTAAACGAAATACATCAATGTCACTTTGAGTGACAATATTTCTGAATGCATTTCTGCATCCAGTGATGCAGAATTCCTCTTTTCCTACACCCTCAAGAATTTCGGCACAGTCTGATTAGAGCAAGCTAACGAAACTGAAGCACAGAATAACAATTTGATTGGTATTAATTTTTCTCACGTATTTATCATTTATACGTACAATATTCAAAATTTTCTCCTTTGTTTTCATCGTAAACTCCTAGCAATATTTCTGTTTCATTTTTTAACGGATTGATTTTTATAATCACTTAAATATTTTTATAATCAGTTTTATAATCAGTATAATCAGATTTTTATAAAAAGTTAAAGTTTCTATTTAAGCTTGGAAAATAAATACGTTTGATCTTTTCTTCAATACGCGCGGTTAGTGTAGTGGATTTGCGTTTCGCAACCATATGTCTGGGGAAGGAGTGTCATAGGTTCGATTACTGTCAATGAAGTGAGGCGGTGAAGTATCTTCCATAGCCAAGTTAGCAGATCTTGGGCCAACAGCAGGTTTTTTCCGCCATTTTATCAGGTGTTTTCATCCCGCAAGCAGGCAAACCGGTCTGAGGACACACGGATTAGAGTGAGGAATACTGACCCAGCCATAACTCTGATTGGTCCGCCTATGCCGGTTCCGGAGCCCGGATAAAATTTGGGGGACTAGATGGTACCGTAAGAAAAGGGGAGAACGCAGTATCATCACACGGAATTTATTTATTTATTTTTATCTCTTGTTCAATCTATAATACGATAGAATAATATTATTGAGTTGAGGTCTCTCATCAGCAAGTTAGTGAGATCAAACCGATTAATTAAAAGAAACGCTTAATTTGAATCCATTAATAATAATAACAATTGTTATTATTATAATTTTGTCAACAATTTTCTTATGTCTTGCATACATATAACAATTAGATTATAAAATTATAGAAATTAAAAAAATTTAAAAATTATAAAAAATACCTACATATAATAATAATAATGGCATTTTTTAATTTAACGATTTTTTTATTATTAAAATTATCGTTATATATTATGCATTTACAAAACATGTTGTTCTAGTTTTTTTTCTTCTTAACAATGAATTGCATATAAATTTTCCTTTTTTGTATAATGTATTGATCATAGTTACTGCAGATGATTTATTTTTGAGATTACCTATTTAGAAACTGCCGTTTCGCTTACTCAAACTTGCATTATCAGAGGCACTTTATACACATTCAGTGAACCGAGGGAGTCAAATGCGCTAAGAAGGACAGTCACATTCATGAAGGATGACAGCGGCAATCTTCTTGATAATTACTGTTATTATAGCTAAAGGTCACATATTCTGCATCGCCAAATTGTAAGCAAAAAAACATCGATTTTGTTGCAATTTATTGGGTTTTACAGAACTTTTCAATCTCTGATAAAATAAACATCCCACATGGAATGCTGCGTTAGTCACCTTCTAGTTGTCTCCACCAAAAGTACTTTAATGAGCTAATGATTCTGACCAACGTAGTACACCTTTCTACCGTGGAATAGCGTTGTCTTGCGTGGTGGTCTGATTGTGTGATATTCTAATATACATGAAGCTGGCATAAATTTCGGACTATATTATTCAAATATAATAAAGTTCAATAAATGTATTTTCTTTCGGCACAAATTATATTCCTAGTAGAATACGAGGTTAAACATTATTTTCTAAAAACGTTTTTCAGATTATTGCTATAATCTCTACCTGATTAGCTGCAGTGTTTTCTACATATGATCTTTCATCTGTCAATAAAAATGTTTACTGAATTAGTTATTTTTTTATGTTTATTTTTATTTACTAACCGGAAGTATTTTCAGTTAATATCTATTATCAATAAATAACTCAAGCTTTTATAAATACTATTATCTTAAAACAAGGATGGGTGGGGAAGGCAGGTGGTTTCCAACTTTCGTTTATGGGCCAATGAAAACGCACATCTGCAATATTAGTGGTAAACCATTATTTTTAATTTCTGGTAATACATAGAACGATTCAAGGATAGTAATAAATCAGATATTTATTACTATCATTGAAACGTTGAACGAAAGTTGCAAACCACGTGCCTTTCCATCTAGGCTAGTTTTAAGATAATAGTATTCATAAAAGCTTAAGTTACTTATTGATAATAGATATTAACTGATGACGAGGAATTAAAATCACTGGTCAAAGAGTATCAGAAGAATCTCAGAGCCATTGGATTATATATCAACAGACTTGTATTTCTCTAGAGATGTAAGTGCAATAGTATTATTCCACGCTTCCTTAATTTTAAAGAATCAATAAAACCCGCTAGAGCTGAAAGGATTTACAGCAGAGCAATAATGGATTTTTTATCGGAACGCATTTGTGATAACAAACGTTGTCATTCCACTTATTTCTCTAAGAAGATCTATCATGAAAACCGTTTATCTCATTCTCTAGACATTTAATCTTGGGACAATTTAAAAGAAATTAACATTCGTAACGCTTCCAAAATACAGAATTTAAATAAAATCAACCTCATTAGAAAATATGATTGTCTTAAATATATACAGGATAGTAAACGTCTCGTTTTGACTCTACCTATTAAAAAAAGTTATTATCAATAAGTCTTTCCATCAACTATCTTTGACAAAAGAAAGTATACTCGCTAAATGTCTCAACTTTGTGACTGCTCCTATATCCATTTCTAAAGAACATCTCTTAACAAAGATATCAAAGGCAGCATCTTTATTACCAAACAAAGAAATCAACCTCCTCCGTATGGAAGCCGTTTTCACCATAAATAAAGCTAGACCTCCACCACACAACATTTCTTACTCTGAAAGAGGAGCTATTAAGTCCTTAAAAGATAATAATAACATCGTCATACTTCTGGCTGACAAAGGGAATGCGACTGACATCTTAAACAAGTCTGATAACCATAATAAAATCTTGGAACTTTTAAACAGTGATACCTACTCAGACATTAATATTGACCCTAAGATTCAACTACACAATAGAACTAATAATTTATTAAAAACCACCAAAGAAACATTCGTCTTTCTCTTAGATCACTTCATCCTTCATCGCTTGATCCTTTGACTGTATGATCTCCCCAAGATTCACAAAATAAACTGCCCACTCAGACCTATAGTTGAAGGTATATACTCTCCTACCTACACCCTCTCCAAATATCTCGCGAGTTTTCTAAGGAATCTTCCTGGAATTTCCTCATTACGTATTAAACACTCTGCAGATTTTGTTTCAAAAATCAAGGATATCAAACATAAAAAAACAGATTTAATGGCCATATTGTTTGGATATTGTTTCTCTCTTTACAAATGTGCCTGCTCAAGAAGTCCAAGATCTTCTCAAGAACAAATTATCAAAAAAAAACTCTTTGCTTTACTCTCCCATTGCATAAAGTCAAGTACTTCAAATATGACAATAAGATCTACTTACAAAACTCAGGTCTATTCATGGGCAGCTCACTCTCTTCGATTCTCGCAGAAATATGTCTCTACGATTTTGAAGAAAAAGCTATTAACTGTTTCCCCCTTAAACCAAAATTTTGGTATCATTATATTGATGATATTTTCCTCATCTGGGAAGATAGTGTCAACAACCTCAATTTATTTTTAGACCACCTAAACAAGTGTCATGAAAAAATCTCTTTAACCTTCGAACTGGAATCCGATGACTGCCTCCCCTATCTAGACCTGAAACTTACCAGATATGCTGAGAGTATTAAAATCTTCAGGTTTAAATGTTTGTTTTAGAAGAAACTTAAGCAACAGATTTTCGGATATTTTTAAAAGCCTCTCTTAAATAGTTCATTCCATTATCCTCACAATAACGTAAATAACAAATTTGATAGACTCTCTTTTTCTGCTATAGGAAAATATCATACTGTTTTGAAAAATTTAAATTTGCGAAATACAAAAAAAAAAAAAAATCTTGTGTGAGTGCGTGGAACTGAAACTAATCTGAATCTTTCAGCATAGGATTTACCTGACTAATAAATTTCAGTCATTAGCAAAGGATAACGCATTGCATACTCCACAGAAAGATGCTCAGAACAACTGTTTACTGTTGATTTCCGATATTTTATTAAATTCATGTATAATTATTCAGATTTCGAAATTGAAACTCTCATAAAATTATTTTTAAACTGTTAACGTACGTGGTAGTGTGAATAAAAATGGTTGTATTAAATAAATATATGAGTACATGCTTATTTTTCTTACTATAGATCCTCCGAAGAAAGAGTTTTCAGAATATCTCGGAGAATGCATGTGATGGTGCGGGCAAAACGTACGAGTGAGTGAAGAAATCAATTCTCCAGAAAATCAAATGTGCTGTGTATTAACGAAGTAAAAATTTCACATTCCATTGTTTGTATTAAAGAATTTTATATATTGATTCAGACAAGGATTATTTGAATTCAATTAATTTAAACTGAATTTAATAATAAAAATGGAGAAAAAGTAAATCTGAGAGTTAATATTATTATCATTGCACGATACCTCAAGGAGACTAATGATTCACAAGGGAGGGCAGCTACTCTACAAATCTTTGCCTCCACCAACTACACAGAACCGCTTCCACTATCATCATCTGCGCACATCACCATCTACCGCCCAAAACCATCACTAACATTGTTTTGTCTTAAATTGCGTGTGTTCTCAAGGTCTATTTACCTCCACGCGGGATTAAAAAACAGTCTACGGGGAGAAAAAATCCGATACCTCCGTTTGAAAACGTCGAACTCACTTGCAATTGAAAAATTCCTTACAAATATTCTTCTTGTCACACCGAGAAACGAACATAGTCCTGTTCCAATCGAACTGCATGGTGTACTGTCGTTCTTGAAACTGTGCGAGATGACTCCCACCAAACGGTCGATCACGCGTTATCGCATGGACGTCACTAACTAAATAAAATAATAAAAAAATTTGCCCACCACACGACATTCCAATTTTCAGCTTGCCAATGAACTTGTTAACGTGTGTGTGTGTGTGTGTGCGTGTGTGTGTGTGTGTGCGTGCGTGCGCGCGCGGGTGGTGTCATATGAATGTATTCTTCATACTTAAAGCTAAATTAATAAATAAGGCAACGAATTCTTCTTGTTTTTATCTGAGTTCTCCATAATAAATCTTTTCTCTTTCTCTCTCTTTTTCTCTCTGTTCTATGCCATAATTTATCTCAAAGACTATGGATATTTATGCATATTTTTATATGCATGTATTGACTATAGTTTTACCCCACACTATTGTATCATCTTATACATCGCTTGCATATTTTAGTTTACTAAATGTCCTTCTATAACGTGTGTGTGTGTGTGTGTGTGTGTGTGTGTGTGTGTGTGTGTGTGTGTGTGTGTGTGTGTGTGTGTGTGTGTGTGTGTGTGTGTGTGTGTGTGTGTGCGTGCGCGCGCGCGTGCGTGCGTGCGCGCGCGATTGCATATGAATGTATTCTTCTTAGCTAAAAGCGAAATAAATGGATGAAAGAAGGCATGCCGGTGGGGGAATACCCTAGTTCATCCATTTGAATTTCTTGTCTTGTATTTCATCTGCCTTTTCTCATAATCCTTCTTATTTTTATCTGAGTTCTCCATAATAAGTCTTCTCTCACTCTCTCTCTCTCTCTCTCTCTCTCTTTCTCAACTTCTCTCTTTCTCTCTCTCTCTTTCTCAAGTTCTCTCTTTCTATCTCTCTGTTCTGCCATAATAAATATTCATAACTCTACTATAATTTATCAAAACTTACCATATTCTTTATTTATTATTGATATTCTTCCTTACATTATAAACAAAAACATGAAAAACCAAATATCTTTTTTATTTAAACCCAATTTTTCTTTCGAATATTTATTATTAATTCCATACGGAATCGAAGAACCTGGAATATGCCCTTATGTGTTTACCTTCTTCTCTCTCTCTCTCTCTCTCTCTCTCTCTCTCTCTCTCTCTCTCTCTCTCTCTCTCTCTCTCTCTCTCTCTCTCTCTCTCTCTCTTCCCCTCTCTCCATCTCGTGGGCAGATGAAGACTGAAACAGAACTTGTGTATAAGCATATACATGTGAATAAAATCCATCCAAATATAGAATGTGTAATAGTTGTATGATACTATAAGTATGAGAGTTGTAATATAGTAATGCAGATCCTATTGCTATTATAATCATTTAAATATTCATATTATTCTAAAAGAGAGGTTAAGCGGGATTTATCTAGTTACATTCGCAATAAATAAACCTTTCAAAGGTAAAATAAAAGAAAAAATACCAAATGAAGAGGAGAATTATCCCTAATTTTATTCAAGAATTGGGTCACGGGTACATGAAAGGTCACCTCTTAGATATTATAACAGAAAATGAAAGCTGTATTTTTCCAATTCAAATGCTTTTCCTTCAGTAGGATAGAGAAGCTGTATTGCTGAATTATTCTTAGTTACTTCCTTCTTGCTTGTTCTGATAGGAAGATGGCAACACATATCGATAGCTAATGTCGAAATGAATATTACTCATTCAAGGTCCGAGCCAACATTGAGCAAGGGTTCCAGATTAATATGCAACGGGGAACATTCATTAAACGAAACACATCAATGTCACTTTGAGAGACTATATTTATGCTATTTATATACTCATTTCGTATGCATTTTTCTGCTTCCAGTGATGCAGAATTCCTCTCTTGCTGTATTTCGGTACAGTCTGATGAGAGAAAACTAACAAAACTGAAGTACAGAATAATTTAATTCTTAAATTTTCTCATGTATTTATCATTTATACGTATATAATATTCAATTTTTTCTCCTCTGTTTCCATCTTAAACCCCTGGCTATTTCTGTTTAATTTTTTAACGAAATGATTTCCATAATTACTACAAGGCGGCCAGGTTAAAGTTTCTAATTAAGCTTGGAATACAATTACGTTTGACGTCTTGTACAGTCCGCATGGTAAGCTTAGTTGCTTTGCGTTTCGCAACCATATGCCTGGGGAAGGAGTGTCATAGGTTTGATTACTCTCAACGACGTGAGGCGCTGAAGTATCTTCCATAGCCAAGTTAGCCGGTCTTGGGCGAAAAGCAGGTTTTTTACCGCCAGTTTATCTGGTGGTTTTCATCCCGCAAGCAGGCAAACCGGTCTGAGGACACACGAATTAGAGTCAGGAATACTGACCCGCTCATAATTCTGATTAGTCAGCCTATGCCGGTTCCGGAGCCAAGAAAAAATTTGGGGGGGACTAGTTGGTACCGTAAAAAATGGGAAGAACGCAGTATCATTACACGCAATTTATTTGTTTATTTTTATCTCTTGTTCAATCTATAATACGATAGAATCATTTTATTGAGTTGAGGTCTCTCATCAGCAAGTAAGTGAGATCAAACCATTTAATTAATTAAAAGGAACGCTTAATTTGAATCCATTAATAATAATAATAATTGCTATTATTAGAATTTTTTAAACACCTTTCTTTTGTCTTGCATACATATAAAAATCAGATTATAAAATTATACAAATTACAAAATTTACAAATTATAAAAATTACATACATATAATAATAATAATGGTATTTGTTAATTTAACGATTTTTGTTATTAAAATTATCGTTATATATTATGCATTTACAAAATATGATGTTCTAGTTTTTTTCGATTTTAACAATGAATTTCATGTAAATTTTCCTTTGTGTATAATTTATTAATCATAGTTACTGCAGATGATTCATTTTTGAGATTAATTATTTAGAACCTGTCGTTTCGCTTGCTCAAACTTGCATTACCAGAGGCACTTTATCAATACACATTCAGTGAACCGAGGGAGTCAAATGCGCTAAGAAAGACCGCTAGATTCATGAAGGATGACAGCGACAATTTTCTTGATAATTTTTATTATTATAGCTAGAGGTCACATATTCTGGCTCGCTAAATTATATGCGAGCCAGAATATGTTGACTGCTTTTATTGCAATTTATTGGGTTTTACAGAACTTTTCCATCTCTGATAAAATAACCATCCTACATGGAATGCTGCGTTAGTCGCCTTCTAATTGTCTCCACCAAAAGCACTTGAATGATCTAATGCTTCTAACCAACGCAGTTCACCTTTCTACAGTGGAATAGCGTTGTCTTGCTCGGTGGTCTCATTGTGTGATATTCTAATATACATGAAGCTGGCATAAATTTCGGACTTCGGATTGTATTATTGCAATATAATACAGTTTAATAAATGTCTTTTCTTTGGCACAGATTATTTTCCAAGCAGAACATGAGGCTAAACATTATTTTCTAAAAAGTGTTTCTCAGATCATTGCTGTAATCTGTACCTGATTAACTGCAGTTTTTTCTTACATATGATCTTTCAGGTGTCAGTAAATATGATTATTTAATTATTTATTTTTTTATGATTATTTTTATTTTTCTGCCCGGAAGTAGTTTCAATTAATATCTATTATCAATATGTAACTTAAGGTTTTATAAATACTATCATCTTAAAACTAGGATGGATGGGAAATCCACGTTGTTTACAACTTTCGTTTAAGGGCCAATGAAAACGGACATCCTCAATATTAGTGGTGAACCATTATTTTTAATTTCTGCTCATACATAGAACGATTCAAGGATAGTAATGAATCAGATATTTAGAAAGTAAAACTAATTAAAGGTTAGCAAACGAATATTACAACGTCGTTTAAACACGTTAGAATATTATGAGCTGCCGGACTGTTCAAACAAGAAGCGCAGAAAGTCACAGGTTAAAAATATAGCGGAAAAAAATATTTTTATTGAAAACCTAACAAATAGTTAAACTCTTAAGTTTTTTTTTTTTTGTTTTTATTTAATTTAATACGAACAACCGTTTAGGATGCATTATGAAATATGAATTTAGCAGTCCTGTGTCTTTGCTTTACTCACACGCTCTGATTACATCAGGCTAGTTTTAAAATAATAGTATTCATAAAAGTTTAAGTTACTTATTGAAAATAGATATTAACTGATGACGAGGAATTAAATTCACTGGTCAAAGAATATCGGAAGAATCTCAGAGCGATTGGATTATACAGCAACAGACTTGTATTTCTCAAAAGATGTAAGTGCAATTGTATTATTCCACGCTTCCTTAATTTTAAGGAATCGATACAAACTGCTAGAGCTAAAAGGATTTACAGGAGAGCAATGCTGGATTGTTTATCGGAACGCATTTGTGATACGAAACGTTGTCTTTCCGCTTATTTCTATAAGAAGAGCTATCATAAAACCCGTTTATTTCATTCTCTAGACAGTTCATCTTGGAACTATTTAAAAAAAAAGTACTCTTAAAGCTACCAAAATACAGAATTTAAATAAAATCAACCTCATTAGAAAATATGATTGTCTTAAATATATAGAGGATAGTAAACGTCTCATTTTGACTCTACTTATTCAAAAAAGTTGTTATCAATACGTCTTTCCATCAACTATCTTTGGCTTAAGAAAGCATACTCGATAAATGTCTCAACTTTGTCTCCACTCCTGTATCCATTCCTAAAGAACATCTCTTATCAAAGATAGAAAAGGCAGCCTCTTTATTACCAAACAAAGAAATCAACCTCATCCGTATGGAAGCCATATTAACCATAAATAAAGCTAGACTCCACCAGACAACATTTCTTACTCTGAAAGAGCAGCTATTAAGACCTTAAAAGATAATAATAATATCGTTAATCTTCCGGCTAACAAAGGGAATGCGACTGTCATCTTAAACAAGTCTGATTACCATAATAAAGTCTTGGAACGTTTAAACAGTGATATCTAAAAAGCTATTAACTCCATCCCCCTTAAACCAAAATTTTGGTATCATTATATTTATGATATTTTCCTCATCTGGGAAGATGGTGTCAACCACCTCAATTTATTTTTAGACCAACTAAACAATTGTCATGAAAAATCTCTTTTACCTTCGAAGTGGAATCCGATGATTGCCTCCCCTTTCTAGACCTAAAACTTACCAGATGTGCTGAGAGTATTAAAATCTCAATTTTTAGAAAGCCTAGTCATACTGATGACGCGTCCCATCACTACCCCCCCCCCCCACACAAAAATTTGGCATTATTTCCACCATAGCTCACCGAAGCAGAAAATGAAAATGAACTCCTTTTTCTTAAAAAAACGTTTATTAATAATGGTTTATTTCCTAAGAAATTTGACAAATTTCTTTCTCCCAGTCATTCTACTACTTCTGAAGCCAGAACCTTCATCGCTTTGCTTTACATCAGCTCTCTTTCCCCAAAACTCGCAAAAATTCTCAAGAAGTTTAACTTCAGAACTTGCTTCACTACGCTAGAAAAACGTCGTTCAATGCTTAGTAAACCTAAAGAGAAACATCTTTTTATCTCTCAGTATCACTCATTAAGAATGATTGTTCTTTACGTTTTTTCCCATTTCATTAATATAACTTAAATGTTTAATTGATCTGATTATGCAGCCAACAAATGAGTCATGATGATTAATATGGATGACTTGCCATCATTCTGCTGAAGGCCATTTCGTTCTAAAGCAGGTGCCATTAACGGTACTGAATACAACTACACGTATATCCTCTTTACGGTGAGTATAGTTTTATACGTTCGTTATGCCAAGTATATTTTATTTCGGTGTTCTCAGAAAAACTATACTTCGTAAATTTTTGCAATGCTGTGTATTTTTCAGCTACGAAATTGTTCTGCAGAATAACTTTTAAAAAATGTATTAAAGAAAAAAATGTCGATATTCTAAAAGACCTTATAGTTTCAGTAGAGATCTCAGCATTCAAATAACGTGATAATCAAAAAATAATATTTTTCGTATTAATATGCGTGAAACAGAGGGAGAAAGTTGGTTCCAGTAAAGACGAGTTAGCCGGTCTCACAGGAAGGTAGGGGGAAGGGTTCACCCGGGGAAAATGCCTGCCTTTGGGGATTTTCGTCCCCCTAGAACAGGCAAACTGGCCCCATGAACAAACACACATGGATTTCAGTCAGGAATACGTCCCAGTCCTGGGACGTATTCCTGACTGAAATGTTGGCTCTAATTTTATCCGGTCCCAAGCCCGGATAAAATTGGAGCCAAAAAGAATATTTTGGCCAGGAATACTTTTGCAAATTTGGATGCATTTTCTATTTATTAGAATGTATTTCTGATTGAAATTTTTCGATATATTTATACTGCTGACCAACTAACCAGCCTTCATGTGTTTACACGTAAAGGCCCGTTAGGTGGACAGCAGCATGAATTACATTAATGCGAAGAGCACATCGAAACTGAAGTACCCTTTGGAAACTATTGAAACAACGGGGATAGAAAGCATAAATTAACTGATATAATTTGATCCGCATTCATATTTGCGTGGTAAAATCAAAATTGTTCCTTATCGTGTATAGATTAATTTCTTAAAATATGCACGACACTTCTGCAGTAACAACTTTTGGAGGTGTTGGAAACATCTTACATGCTGTCCCTTTCTAGAGGGGAGAATCTTTAAAGTTTCCACTTTTTCTAAACTTTTAATCGAAAATATTCTAAAAGTAGATTTGAAAGCTCATAATGTTTAGTATTAAAGGTTCGTTTCTATTTCGTGAATGCGTATCAAAAATTATTGCGGCGTATTGTTGTAAAGATTTTTCAAGCCTTTCAAATTCAAATATTAATTATTGGTCAGGCCTTGAACAATATTCATTACACCCAAGAATGTCTATGCGCATGCAAGGTGGTATGATCAAGCAAAAAAAAAAAACATGTTTCTTTTTAAAAAAATTGGAAATTGCAGCCTTCTGTAACATATTATGTGTCCAAAAACAGAGGTAGGCAGAAGATGACAAAATGATTCCATAAGTGTGAACCGAACTGTTCTTTTAAAAACGTTGAGGAAAAAGGAAGAGACTGCAGTTTCAGTCCAGTAGCAGCAGTAAATAAGAAAGAGAATATCCGTCCGTATATGATTGGAGAGAATCAGTATGAGTGGAATTAACTATTATCAATTCTCCTTTGTTTTGGACAGTATTAAGCAATTTAGGGAAGTTTATGTGCATCACCCCCAAAATTTGAGAAGAATATTTAAAACTGATACTTGAACCCTCTTCACGATACCTCCTGAAGACATCTTCAGGTCATCAGATGTCTTAATGGCTCACATTATTTTTTATTGTGGCCATCTTTTTGAACTAATTACGGACATATTGTATCACTGTGGCAGAATTTCTATGTCTTCTGAGCTTTTAATTTGTATCGGCTTTGAAGTTTGTGACTTCCTCAAGAATACCTTGGAATCCCTGATCCACAAAAAGTTGGATTTGTTTCTGTTTTTGCTTTTCTCTCTTGGTGCAACAGTTTTTGTATGGATAGTTTTAAATATTTTGAAAGGTAGATTGGTGTATTGTCTTGCAGTGCATTCAAGCCTTTGGAAACTGGTTTTTTTCAGTCTACTGGCTTTTATGAGATTGTCTATTGTGGACTTGCTTGTAAGGTAAACTACGACAGGTGCGGGTTATGGCAATTTTTTTTTTTTGCTCTTCCAGAGAATCCGATTTATGGTCTGAATGTCGTTTATGATGTAGAGGGATGTTGATTGCATGGCCTAAATTTTAAAATTACATCTCTGAGGTTTACTGTAAGAGTGGAGTTTCAGGAAGACCATTTCTAACAAGATCTTCTTCGTATTGTTGCTGATTTAAACGTTCGTTTTGTACTTTTAGGGAATTAAGTTGTTAATGGAGTTTGGATGTCTTTTTCTTCAAATTGTGTTGCCTGTCAGTTCGTGCGTTAATGCTGATTTTAACGTTTTTTTATCGTTTGCAAGACTTCTTTCAGTGCTATATTATTGTTTGACCAAATTCTCATATTTAGTAGATTTTATTATTTGTTCGTTCTGTTTATCAAAGAGTTCTTTCACAAGATCTACTAAGCTGACTTTTATACTCTCTAGATCATTTTCGATTAGTATATTTATGAAGTTCAAATTATAGGACTCGCCTGTATTTTATTGTCTGTTTAGTTCAATACTTTAACTATAAAATCTGTTTGTTAAATCAGAAATTGCAATCCATGCTTCAGGGGAAATTTTCCGTAACGTGTGAATTTTAATTTCTGATTTTCCAATGGAATATTTTATTAATTTTTTAATTCTTTTTTTTCGATATTTCTTATTCCCTTTGAAATAGGGAATAAGCAATATTCCCTATTTCAGATAGTCCGAAAAGTGCTCTAGCAGGGGCGACCAGAGGGATCTGATTGTCAAGCCTGTATAAATAATATTACAATCCGTTTAGTACGCTTTGGTATTCAAATATATCTTTGCAAGAATGAATTTTAGTGGTAGTAGTAGTAACGCTTTTACTAGTGGTAACGCTAATTTTTAGTCCGTATTATCCAAGCTATTCAGAATTCCGATGAATTTCTAAAAACAATATGTAGATTAAAGCTGTATGTATATTCTGAATTAAAAGCAATTTTATTATTTGACGCCATTTTTGATGTAGTCGATTACTGAAACCTGGCAGCTACGTATCAGTAATTTATTAGTTGCCTTGAAGATACTTGATGTGTTATTGTTGTTTTCCCATTGTTACGATGTATATTGTTGGTTTAAAATTCATATGCGTTTGTGAACTGTGAAAGAATAAGTGATTTTTTCCGATCTAACTTATCGTCAGATCGGACTGCAATTAAATTAAGGAAATCTGCAAATTTGTTAAGTTCCGTTTCTTCGATTGCAGTAAGTAAGAGACTTAAGCTAAATTTAAGAATTTTGCTGAAATCGTTGAATTAGGTTTGTAGGAAGGTTATGCGTGTTGAGTCTCCAATACCTAACACGTCGTCCACACAACACCGAAACGTAATGCCAGGAGGGAAGCTAGGAAGAGTAAAGAACTATTGATCTGAATTATTAGAGGAACTTCATGAAAAACTTGAGTAATAATATATTTTGTAGAAAAGTTTCGATGAGCTCTCTGATAATCTTAATATATTGACATTTGAAACGAGTTCAAAAATATTGGCTTATTACAAAACTGTCTAGCCTGACTGTGGATATTTTATTAATTCAGTTATCCGCAGTCTGGTTAGTGGTGTAGGCGAGAGTTCTTTATATTTTTTTCATATTCTTCGTTCTACTCCGTTTAACAAATCATTCAAGGCTCAAATGATCCACGCCTTTTATTCTCTTATTGGGAGTAGGCGAGGCCTTTTAACCTCCCTAGCTTTTGAGGACTTAGAGGGCAGTTCAATTTCCACCAATAGCCAATCACAGATAGTTGGCCAAATACTATCAATCACAACATCCGGAATCTGTCGAAGAAAGGCGGCTGACAAGTGCCGCCATCTGGCGTTCATTACTCCTAACACTATATATTTATTGTCTGAAAATGATATGGGTTCTTCGGTCGATTTTCTTGAGTTTATGGGACGAAAAACTCGAATTTCCGAGCGAAAAACCAGACATCAACTAACTCGGGAACCAGTCGAAGAAAGGTTTAGAATAAGTTTCTGCAGTCGTCGAGTAGACGCGGACTTAAGAGTGTATTCCAGAGGTCTAGCAGGGGGTGCAAATGTCAGTTTTAAATATTGTTCTCAAAATTTGGAAGATGCACATAAACTTCCCTAAATTGCGTAATACAAATCAGAGGAGAATAGATAATAGTTAATTCCACTCATATTGACTCTCTCCAATCATATACTCACGGATATTCTCTTTCTGCCTAATTATTTTCACAGGTTTCTGCTGCTACTGGACTGAAACTGCTATCCCTTCTCTTTCATGAAAACGTTTAAATGCACAGTTCGGTTCACACTTATGGAATCAACTTCATCTTCCCTCCACCTCTGTTTTTGGACACATAATGTGTTACCGAAGGCTATAATTTCCAATTTTTTAGAAAGAAACATCAGTTTTTTTTTTTTTTTTTTTTTTTTTTGCTTGATCATACCAACTTGCTTCCGCAGAGCCATTGCTGGGTGGGATGAATATTGTTCAAGACCTATCCAATAATCAATATTTGTTTGAAAGTCAAGACAAATGTTTACAACAATACGGCACAATAATGTTTGAGTGGGCATTCATAAAATAGAAACGACGCTTTAATACTAAACATTCCATATCTGAGCTTTCGTACCTACTCTTTGAATGTTTTTGATTAAAAATTTAGAAAAACTGGAAACTTTAAAGATTCTCCCTTTCTAAATCTCTAATGATTTAGAAAGGGACAGCACGTAACATACAGTATCTCCAATACCGGCAAATATTGTTACTGCAAAAAAGGTCGTACATATTTTAAGAAATCGCCCTATATACGCTAAAGAACAATTTGGATTTAACCACGCAAATGCGCATGCGGATCAAATTATATCAATTAATTTATGTTTAGTATCCACACTATTTCAATAGTTTCCAAATGTTACTTCAGGAGCACTTCGCATCAATATAATTCATGCTGCTGTTCGCCTAACAGACTTTAACGTGTAAACACATGAAGGCTGGTTAGTTGGTCAGCAGTATAAACATTGCAGTATAAACATTACATGCCTGGTTTTCCCTTTCAGTTGCCTCCGACCCTAGGTGACCTTGCAGGCATTGCCCACAAAGTATTCCTGGGGAGATTTCTACAAGGTAGTTCATCACTAACCCCCCCCCCTCCAATTTTATCCGGGCTAGGGACAGTCATACGGCTGACACGTATTCATGACTGCAATTAATGAGTGCTCACGGGAGTGACGAAAAACCCCTAGAGCAAGCATATTTCCCGGCGGGGCTCCCCACTTTCGTAAGACACCGGCTAACTCACCCTTAGTCGATAGAGACCAGATAAAAGTTCCTCACGTCACTGACGGGAATCGAATCCAGGTCTTTCCGACCAAAGACATTCGTCTATACTATCTGAGCTACGAGGCTGTAATGTTTACATTGAAATACAAAAAACAAAATTAGTATACAAATATCATCTGTTTTCAACTTACTGTTTCTCTTAACACAGCAAGTTGAAAAAATTCATCGACATTAAAACGTTAGACTTTAAAGTATAAGCGATGATGTATTTTGCTTCATACATTAAATATTTTAAGATTGTTGAATATAAAACTTTCATTGAAAGAAACACTGATGAGAGAGTGTGCTCTTCTATGGAATCGAACATAACAGATTTTTTCTAATAACAAAATTTGATGCTTTTATTCATTCAAAAGTACAGTTTTATGCCAAGTAGGATAAAATTAAATAAACTTCTACTATTCTGATACATTAATTGCAGTAAAACATTTTCAAAGTGGCTGCAGTGCGAACAGACTTTTCTTATTTTAAATATCTTTGTGGATATATTGGAATCAATATCAAAGATAAATATATTATTTTTATTGTTTTATTTCCATTGAGATGTCGTAGCAAACGAGCCCTGGACAAGTACAGTTGCATATCGATGAATCATGGATTATGGGGCACTTAAATCTAATGCTTTCTTCTGCGCAAACGCATTCCGTACCATGGACACATTCACCTAAAATGGAACGGTTAATATCATTAATCAAGATAGGATAAAAGTAAAATGATTCATATCATGTAATGCAGGTCAGAATATAAATTATTGTATGTATAAAAAAGGCGAATAAGTCTTTAAAACGAAATAAAAGAATACAGATAAAGCGAGGATATAAATACTTCACCTTAAAAAACTAATTATTAATCCAATTACAAATAATTAAATTCGAAAGGGTCTTTTATATTTTCTAATTGCTAGTGTTGAATTCACGTGCCATCTCTCTTTCTTTTCCGCCCGCGGCGTGTGGTTCATTCCGAAACCTTTGGAAGTCGAATTCATGTCGTTATTATTTATTATTAGAAAAGTTTTCGAGAAGTTAAAATACCAGATTTCAGTCACAGTTAAGAACCGTTTGATGTTTTCTAAAGAAAATTGTTATGCCTGTATGATAAACTATTTAATATTAAATATTAGGTTGATTAGCATTTATGCTTTGAGCAGACATTTAATAATAATAATAATCACATCTGGAAATTCCTACTGTAATACTCGTACAGAAGTCTAATAAGTAGGTTTTGTTAATATGTCAGAGATAATGATACTCTACCTGATTAGATATATTACGTTGATTTAATAACCAATTACAAATCACTCATCGATATTCATGTAAATATTTCAATTTATTTGATCTGCTGCTACAGTGGAAAAATCACTTTTGATTTCTTTCTTGATATTGGGAAAAATAATGTAACACAATAGTGATATTATTGTTACAATTATTAATAGTTCCATCTTTGTCTTTTCAAAATATCTTCGGAAGCTTAAACGTTATAAATTCCTTGAAGAGTTTCATTAATAAAATAAATAATAATGATGATACTAGCTTTTTGTTGTCTGAGTATATCAAAGACAGATTAAAGTTGACCAGTAGAAATTTACGATATGTTACATGTTTGCTAAAACCTTTCTTTATATAAACTTAGAGATAATCCTATCAGTGTTATAAATAAACCAGTTTGATTTTATTAAAAAAATAGTTATAATTTCACACATTATAATGTGTGAAATCAATTAATAGGTTTGTTAATCAAGAACTCTATTTACTGAACCTATAAGTGTAGAATTCAATTCGCTAAATTTGGAGTATACCAGCGTGCTTATAGTAACTACTTTAGTTTTCAGAATTTTAAATCTTCATGATAAGGTTATAAACTAGACTAACATATAATATATACAAAGACAAACTACGCTACATTTCAACAAAATGCCAAAGTGAAAATGATTTAATCAACATTATTGTTACTGGTCTGACTTCTAGTAAAAAACAAAGTACATAAAAAAGTACATCAAAGCTATATTCTGATTATAACATCATCACTTTTATGAAATTAAATTATGAAACCGGATAAGCTAAAACCGATATTTTTATTTCATATTATTAAACATTATATATTTTCATAACGCCTTCTATTTTACCTGAAGTGTCGGTAACAAGTAACATCATTCCGATAAACATAAAGAGGATCGTAATACTGCGCCCAACTGTCGGATTCATCGTTGATAATAATATAGAAATCAGTTGCTCGGAATGGATGAAATACAAAGGAATCTCTCTCTAGGAGTTCAGTACGACTTTCTCGGAATATGAAGAGCGAATCTTTTAAATACATAAATTTTCAGCACGTGCTTTGGAAATGAAAACAGATGGAGCCACCTGTTTTAAATACATATATTTCAGCACGTGCTTCGAACCCTTAAAACAGGGAAAATGAGGTGCTATTAGATTATGATTTATTTCCATATTCTAGATAAAAATCAAGAGGTAGGGAAGAAAATCCTGATTATATGCTGCCGCCTAGTGAGTAAACTTGGAAACAGTTCTTGTTTCTCTTGTATTTCTTTGCAATCACGAAACTGCATCTACGCGATGTTTTAAGAGGTGAGTAAGACCTGGAAAACATATCTCAAGGTTTGAAATGTCACTCTCTTTGAAATGTCTCCAGATTTTATACATTTGTATGAATTTCAGACAATGGTTAGTCGTTTCTATTGATTTTTTCATGTTTTCTGAAATGAGAAATCGGAAAAACGTCTGTTTACTTTTTTGTCTGATATAAACAAGTAAGGAATCTCATCTTTATTGTAATTTTGGTATGCAAATGAATTTGAAAAACGTAGTGAATGGTAAACATGCAATTTTTTAAATAATATGACTGAAGCAAAATAGTGAGAGGGAAACTAAAGTTTTGTTTTGTTTTTAAATTATAAAATATGACATTTGAGTTGATACGCATAGGATATGGTACATTATTGCACGAAATAATAGCATTTGCAATCTCTCTCACGGTCAAGTATGATTGGGTTGTTTATTTTGTCTTCGAAAAACAATGTGGCGTAATGATATTACATCCTTTAACATTTCAGTTGTTCTGGTTTTGTATTGCTGTATTTAAGAAAAAAACAATCGAACTCTCTCCAATAGCACTATGAAAGTTTAAATCAAAACCACTAATAAAATGCTTGGCCATGAGCATGAAAGTCGGAGACATTCATGCTCATGGCCGACATTACGTCTTTTAATTATCGCAATAAAACGGCAGGCCATCTCCGATGTGACTTTTCCTGGGTGGCTGCTAACGTTATGCCCTTTCAGAATGGAATTTTCATTATTTTCATTCATTAGCTTTAATAATAGTTATCGCTGTCTCTCTCTCTCTGTTCTGCCATAATAAATGTTCATAATTCTACTCTCATTTATTAAAACTTACCATATTATGTATTTATTACTGTTATTCTTGGTTACATTATAAACAAATGCACGAAAAAAATGCACGAATGCAGATAATGATTGAAGCAGAACTTGTGTATAAGCATATAGATGTCAAAAAAATCCATACAAGTATGATAGTTGTCATATATTATGCAGATCCTATTGCTATCATAATCATTTAAATATTCATATTATTCTAACAGAGTGAGAGAGATTATGAGAGATTCATCTAATTACATTCTCAATGAATAAAACTTTTGAAAGGCAAAATAAAAGCAAAAAATAACAAACGTGAATAGAAGAATTATCTCTAATTGAATTCAAGAATTGGTGACATGTTCATGTAAGGCGACCTCTTAGTATTATAACAGAAAATGAAAGCTGTATTTTTCCAATTCGTTTGCTTTTCCTCCTAGGATAGAGTAGCTGTATTACTGAATTATTCCTAGTTACTTCTTTCTCGCTTGTTTTCAAAGGAAGATGGCAACACATATCGATAGCTAATGTCGAAATGAATATTACTCATTCAAGGTCCGAGCCAACATTGAGCAAGTATCTCACATTAACATGCAACAGGAAACATTCATTAAACGAAACACATCAATGTCACTTTGACAGACTATATTTCTGTCAATTATACACTCATTTCGTATGCATTTTTCTGCTTCCAGTGATGCAGAATTCCTCTCTTTCTACAACCTCGTGTGTTTCGGTACAGTCTGATGTATTGTTAGCAGCAAGCTAACAAAACTGACGCACAGAATAGCAATTTGATTCGTATTAATTTTTCTCACGTACTTATCATTTATAAGTACATAATATTCTAATTTTCTCCTCTTTTTTCATCTTAAACTCCTGGCAATATTTCTGTTTAATTTTTTAACGGAATAATTTTTATAATCACTACTAGGCGGCCGAGTTAAAGTTTCTAATTCAGGCTTGGAATATAATTACGTTTGATCTCTTTTTCAGTCCGCGCGGTTAGTCTAGTGCAGCCCTTCCCAAACTGTGGGCCGCGGCCCCCTTGGGGGACATAGGTTTTGTTGAGGGGGACCGTGAAATAATGAAAACAAATTTAAAATGTTTTAAGACTAAGTAGATTTTTTTTTTATTTTAAAAGAAACGTATTTAACTTTTATTATTTATTATTTCTTTTTCGTTATTTTTTATATTTTAATGGAAAAATTCACACATTGGTGTTGGTTCTGTTCACAAATTTGCTTCCTGTGTATTTCGGCGCTTAATGAATATTAGTAAATATTGCTTATTCATATGTTTCATTTCAAAGCAGTGGTTAATTGTATTTACTTCGAATGCTCTCCAGGGAAGCTCCAAATCTTCCTGTCCCTTTCATCACAAGCGTTCGTAATCAGGGACTGTTGATATTGACTTTATATACATATCAAAACTCGTTTTATATTATCACTGTCATCCGAGCTTGTTTTCTGTTACCGATAAAAGTTTCGCATATACTTCACACATGAAAAAAGCTTAAACAAGTTCGTGTGGGGAGATAGTAACTTGCTTGCAGTGGTAAACAACACCCTCCCTAACAGGCACTATACTGCCGAGGCAATAAAAACAAGTACTTTTATTATGCCAGTGAATAAGGTATGAGGAGTCTGTGTAATATATTTCTCAACAAATAGTGCAATTAGAGACAACTGGGATAAAAACACACTAATTAATGAATCACATGTCCTCTCATACAGAAACTATGCTGTATAGACTGAAACAAAACCATATGTTGCATGGGCAAACACAGTATCTAACTAAAAACTATTGTTATTAATTAGATGTGTGTGAGTTCGATTTCCCAAGCCAGCAATAAAATTCAACCGGACGTGCTAAAATTCGTGAAAGTGTTAAAACTAAGTAATATATATATATATATATATATATATATATATAATGAATGTTATATATATATATATATAATAAATATTATGGCAGTTTCACATATGAAATTCGGTTGAAGAGAGTTAGCATTTCAAATCAATTGTCAGCTATGCTTTTATCTTTCGGTTGGACGATCTTTAGTTAATAATCTACCTTTGCTGTCTGTTTCGCGTTAGGCTTAATTACCGTAAAGGGAGAAACGTTACGAAAGAGAAAAATGTTCCTGGTCCGGGGATTCCCTTATTCAGGTAATATTCACTAATTTCATGTTATCAGTCTGTGGTTTGCCAGTATCGGTAAGTGGTGATATTATTTGATCTATTCTACGTTAAAAAAATTTAACCCTGAGATGGATCAGTGGCTGATAAAAAATAAAAAAAGTTATCGCGAATAATTAGAAGAAGCAGAAACAGACTCAAAATAAAGGATAGTATTTCATATTTTACCAGAACAGCCCGCATCGTCTTCAGAACCAAACGGTGAGAGACAATAAATGTAATATATGCATTTGATTTTTGCAATATTCGCTGGGTATGTTTTGTATTGAATATAAATAATAAATATTATAATAATATATCTCTCTATTACGATTTTTTTTCGAGGGGGCCGTGAAATATTTTAATTTTTGCAAAGGGGGCCCTGACATCCAAAAGTTTGGGAAGCACTGGTCTAGTGCATTTGCGCTTCGCAACCATATGCGTGCGGAAGGAGTGTCCTAGGTTTGATTCCTGTCAACGACGTGAGGCACTGAAGGATCTTCCATAGCTAACTTAGCCGGTCTTGAGCGGACAGCAGATTTTTTTTTTCGTCCAATTTATCTGGTGTTTTTCATCCCGCAAACCGGTCTGAGGACACACAGATTAGAGTCAAGGATACTGACCGAGCCATAAGTCTGATTGGTCAGCCTATGCCGGTTCCGGAGCCCGGAAAAAATTTAGGGGGACTCAATGGTACCGTAAAAAAAGGGGGGAACGCAATATCATCACAGGGAACTTATTTATTTTTATTTCTTGTTCAATCTATAATACGATAGAATCATATTATTGAGTTGAGGTCTCTCATCTGGCTGTTATTGAGATCAAACTGATAAATTAAAAGGAACGCTTAATTTGAATCCATTAATAATAATAATAATTGTTATTATTATAATTTTTTAAACAATTTTCTTATGTCTTGCATACATATAACAATTAGATTATAAAATTATACAAATCACAAAATTTAAAGATTATAAAAATTACGTACATTTTTTTTTCTCAGATAAATTACATACATTATATGAACACAATCATGCATAACAAATACTTTCTCGTACATAAAGATTTTTTTTAAATAATAATAACAACAATAACTGTTTATAACGTATATTATTATAATATTCGTAATGATGATTATTACACATGTTTTTTAATTATTAATTAACATTTTTTTAAAAATGTTTATCGTTTTATTATTTCTCATTTGTAATAATAACAATTAATAATAGTAATAATAACAATTATTATTTCTCATTAATTTTTATTTATATATATTTTTTATTTTTTATTTTTAAAGTTTGAGAAAGAGTAATTATTCATACAAATTTCTGCATCTGCTTATAAGGATTACTTGTAGATGAGTGAGGCTACTTCGAAGCTTGGGTTAGCTTTTATGAAGGGAGTGGGATTTAGCCTTCACTATTTGTGTTGTTGCTTGGATGCTAGTGATTTGTGATGTGTATATTAGTGTTAATGGTTTCTTAACTTTGTTAATAATAATAATAATAATAATAATAATAATAATAATAATAATAATAATAATAATAATAATAATAATAATAATAGATAATTTAACGATTTTTTATTATTAAAATTATCGTTATATATTATACATTTATTAAACATGCTGTTCTATTTTTTTTTCTTCTTAACAATGAATTGCATATAAATTTTCCTTTGTGTATAATGTATTAATCATAGTTACTGCAGATGATTTATTTTTGAGATTAGCTATTTAGAACTTGCCGTTTCACTTGCCCAAACTTGCATGATCAGAGGCACTTTATACACATTCACTGAACCGAGGGAGTCAAATGCTCTAAGAAGGAATGTCAGATTCATGAAGGATGACAGCGGCAATCTTCTTGATAATTTCTGTTATTATAGCTAGAGGTCACATATTCTGCATCGCCAAATTGTATGCAAAAAAACATCGCTTTTGTTGCAATTTATTGGGTTTTACAGAACTTTTCTATCTCTGATAAAATAACCATCCTACATGCAATGCTGCGTTAGTCACCTTCTAATTGTCTACACCAAAAGTACTTTAATGAGCTAATGCTTCTAACCAACGCAGTTCACCTTTCTACCGTGGAATAGCGTTGTCTTGCGCGGTGGTCTGATTGTGTGATATTCTCATATACATGAAGCTGGCATAAATTTAGGACTTCGGATTGTATTATTGCAATATAATACAGGTTAATAAATGTCTTCTCTTTTGGCACAAATTATATTCCTAGTAGAACATGAGGCTAAACATTATTTTCTAAAAACGATTCTCAGATCATTGCTAGAATCTGTGCCTGATTAGCTGCAGTGTTTTCAACTTATGATCTTTCAGTTGCCATAAAAATGTTTTTTGAATTATTTATTTTTTTATGATTATTTTTATTTACTACCCGAAGTAATTTCAGTTAATATCTATTATCAATAAATAACTCAAGCTTTAATGAATACTATTATCTTAAAACTAGGATGGATGGGGAAAGCACGTGGTTTGAACTTTCGTTTAATGGCCAATGAAAACGCACATCTGCAAAATTAGTGGTAAACCATTATTGTTAATTTCTGGTAATACAGAGAACTATTCACGTATAGTAATAAATCAGATATTTATTACTATCATTGAATCGTTAAACGAAAGTTGCACACGTGCCTTTCCCATCTAGGCTAGTTTTAAGATAATAGTATTCATAAAAGCTTAAGTTACTTATTGATAATAGATATTAACGGATGACGAGGAATTAAATTCACTGGTCAAAGAGTATCAGAAGAATCTCAGATTGGATTATACATCAACTTGTATTTCTCAAAAGATGTAAGTGCCATTCTATTATTCCACGCTTCCTTAATTTTAAGAATCGATAAAAACCGCTAGAGCTCAATGGATTTACAGGAGAGCAAAACTGGATTGTTTATCGGAACGCAATTGTGACACCAAACGTTGTCTTTCCACTTATTTCTCTAAGAAGAGCTATCATGAAACCCGTTTATCTCATTCTCTAGACAGTTCATCTTGGAACTATTTAAAAGAAATTTTAACACTAAGTAAATATTTGCAAGAACAGGAGATAAAGAAACCAAGGCTATCTCTTCCTTTATTTTAACACCTAAAGTTTGGAAACGTTATGTGGATGATGTCTTCATTGTTTGGAGCCATGGACATGAATCCCTTATGGTTTTCCTCGAACATCTCAATAGCCGACATCAAAGTATTAAGTTTACTGCTGAACTTGAAACGGATAATTCCTTGCCTTTTCTTGATGTCAAACTGACTCGCTCTTCTGCTGGTAAACTAAAAATATCGATATATATAGAAAACCCACACATACCAACAGATATCTGCACAGTCAATCCCATCATTTCCCTCCTCATAAGCTTGGAATAATTTCCACCTTGGGACATAGAGCCCGTTCTCTTCTTGATGATCCAAATGAACTGCTTACAGAAATAAACCATCTGAAAACTTCTTTCGAAGTTAATGGATATTCCAAGAAAATCATTAACAAATTCCTTCTTAATCCTCCCAGACATCACTCAGAAGAAACAAATAGATTCAAAAGCAATATATCTATTCCTTACATAAGTACTGTTTCACATAAATTAGCAAAAGTTCTAAAAAAATACAATATCAGAACCTTGTTCACTCCACTTCCAAAGTTCCGTTCCTTAATTAGCCACCCAAAACCTTTTCATCATGAACTCAAATACCATGGCGTATATAAAATATTATGTGACTGCGATATTCCTTATTTCGGGCAGACAGACAAATCCGTCGAAATGCGTATGGAAGAACACATGAGAGACATTACTTACAAGAGACAGCGAGCAAGTGCATTATCAAGTCATATCCTCTTCTCGGCTAATCCTAATGATGATAACCAAAGTCACAAAGTCTGCTGGGAAAAATCTACAAACATCTTCCGTTGCAGTGACGAAATAGAGAGAAAAATTGTGGAATCGAGAGAAATCATCTTCAATCCTGTTCATCTAAATAACAACTTAAGCTACAACCTCCCGGATAGTCATTCAGCTGTAATCATGTACTGGCGTTCACGTGATGCAGCAAGCACGCACTCTCCCAACAATGCAACAAATGAAAGAACAGCTTCAAATACAACTACAACGTTTTCATGCTAATTATGTATAAAGACTGTTTATGTTGTTCACAGTCTTTTAACCCTCAATGTTTAGTGTTTTTTCTTTTATAATGTCACCTGAAGAAGGCTGTTACAGGCCGAAACTAGTAGTGTGTTTATATTAAAACCTTTTTAATTAAATCTCGGTTCTAGTCATTCAATTTTTTTCATAAAACTATGTATGTTAACCGAGTCAATGATCAATCTGTCATATATATATATATATATATATATATATAGAAAGCACAGGTTTTTAATTAAAAATTGTAATTTCTTATTGATTCATAAAGTATACAGTATAGGGTTATGCATGGAATAGCATATCGGGTAAATGGCCTCCACGGTTTGCTGGCACATACGCAATCTTTTGTCGAAATTTTCCATGACCATTTTGCTCGTTTATACAGCGTTGATACAGCGCTCAATTTCCTCCTTCAAGGCGTTGGCGATCGTGGGCTTGTTGGCATAAACCTTAGACTTCAAAAAACCGCAAAGAAAAAAGTCCAACGGTGTTAAGTCACATGATCTGGGCAGCTAATTCTGATCACCTAAACGGGAAATTACACGATCAGGAAATGACTCATGCAGTAATTGAATTGTTTCTCGGGCTGTATGGCATGTGGCACCGTCTTGTTGAAACCACATGTCGTCCACATCCATATGTTATAATTTAGGCACAAAAAACTGGATTATCATGTCGCGATAGCGAGTACCATTAACTGTTATTGCCTTACCAGCTGTATTTTCGAAGAAGAATGAACCGATGATGCCTCCAGCTCAAAATCCGCACCAAATAGTGACACGTTGTGGATGCATTTGTTTCTCAACAATCACTCGTGGATTTTCTGAACCCCAAATGCGACAATTTTGTCGATTAACGAAGCCATCAAGATGAAAATGAGCCTCATCGCTGAAGATGATTTTGTTCGAAATATAAGCATCCACTTGTTGTTGTTCCATAATCCATTCAAAGAACTCTCTTCGCTGTGTGTGGTCATTTTTAATAACCCTGAACTGTCAGCTATCACGCTGTCTTTTTTTTTCGTTGGCAACACTTTACCGCACAAATGGCGCTAAATTTAAATCTTGCATGAATTTTGGGCCACCCTGTATATATCCCACTTTCTCCCTCTCTTTCACGCATACTCATACGAAAAGTATTATTTTTAATTATCAGGTTTTTTGAATGCTGTGCACTCTATTAAAATTATAAGGTTTTCAAGAATATCAATTTTTTTTTTAAATCCATTTTTTTAAAAGTTATTCTGCAGAACAATTTCGTAGCTGAAAAATACACAGTGTTGCAAAAATGTAAGAAGTATATTTTTTCTGAGAACAACCGAAATAAAATATACTTAGCATAACGAACGCATAAAGTTATACTCACCGTAAACGGGCTATATGTGTAGTTGTATTCAGTACCGTTAATGGCATGTGCTTTAGAACGAAATGGCTTTCAGCAGAATGATGGAAAGTCATCCATACTAATCATCATGCAGCTCATGTGTTGGCTGCATATTGAGACCAATTAAAAATTTAACTTGCATTAATGAAAGGGTGAAGAAAGTAAGGAACAATCAAGCATATTAAATAAACCTGCAGAAAGGAACGAGGTTACTGAAAAATGAAATGCGTGTGATTCCCGCGAAGAAATAATTAGTAAATTCTGCTGCACACGAGTTTAATAGGTTATGCAGACGTTTTCTAGAAGGTTAAACACTTAACCATTTTAGCTATGTTTTCCATGGAACGGAGTAAATAGTTTTCCCCCTTCCAATTGGTAAAAGTGGATCCAAAAAGGCTGTAAAATAATTTCGATTTCTGTGCTTAGCTCGTCGTGAAGGCTGATAGATCCTTGGAAATCTCTAATCTGAAGAGACAAATCACCATTTCAAACAATTTATGGATATGTTTATATATGTATGAAAATTTCAGGAAACCTTTATTTACGTGAATGTTGTCTCGCATGGTGAGCGTGGTAGCAGCGGCGTATTGTCTGAGTGACTATCTCTCCTGATTCAATAAGATTTGAGATAAGAAAATGAACATGAAATGTTATGTTAATATTCTAAATTCCTGATTGCAAACTTGGGATTTCTTCGAAACCAATGCGTTTAATGTCAGTGAAGTGACTCCACTAAATGGAAATAACCATTATTAGTAAAGGATTTGACCGTTCCGTAGCGTAGTTGGAAGAACTACACTACATCAACCCCTCCACTCAAAACAGATTATGTTCGATTCTCGTAGTGACAAGGAGAATCTGTGTAACCAATTTTTCAATTGCAAGTGAGTTGGCGGATTTCACACGAATAAAACGTTTATTTTTTCTTCCCGTGAACTGTTGTTTTTGATCCCGCGTGTAAGGTAAATCGACCATGAAAACACACGCTATTTAAGACAAAACAATATTACTGTTGGATTTGGGCGGTAGATGGCGTTGTGTGCAGATGATGATAGTGGTATTCTGTGTAGTTGGTGGAGGCAGAGGTTTGTAAAGTAGGTGCACTCCCTCGATGAGTCATTGGACATAAATGTCGACTCTCAGATTTACTTTGTCTGTATTTCTATTATTAAATTCAGTTTAAATTAATTAAATTCAAATAATCCTTGTCTGAATCACAATATAAAATTCTTTAATACAAACAGTTCAATGTACAAATTTTACTTCATTAATACACAACACATTTGATTTTCTGGACAATTGGCTTCTTCATTCACTCGTATTTTTTCCCCGCACCATGACATGCATTCTCCGAGATATTCTGAACACTCTTTCTTCGGAGGATCTAAAGTAAGTAAAATAGTAATGTACTCGGGCATTTATTTAATACAACTATTTGTATTCACATTACAATGTATGTTGACAGTTTAAAAATAATTTTATGAGAGTTTCAATTTCGAAATCTGAATAATTATACATGAATCTAATAAAATATCGGAAATCAACAGTAAACAGTTGTGAGCATCTTTTAGTGCAGTATGCAATGCAATGTCCTTTGCCTAATGACTTAAATTTATTAGTTAGGTAGGCCCTATGCTGAAAGTTTCAGGTTTATGTGAATTAACTGTATGCAAGAAAAGCGCACGCATTCACACACGATTTTATGTTTTTTTGTTTTTTTTTGAGTATCGCAAATTTAAATTTTTCAAAAAAGTATGATTTTTTCTATAACGGAAAAACGATCTTACACAGTGTAAATATCTATGGAATAAAAAATGAAACAAAATAAATAAACCACATCTCACTCTACTGTTCTATTATTTATTTGTTTTTGAAAAACTCATAGTAATCAAATTTTAACATTCATTCAATTTCCAAATTTTCACTGAATAATTATCTGTGGATCCACCAGATAACACGAACTCATCAGTTTCCCAAGCTAATGGAAATCATTACAGTTTGGCGTGTGAACATGTCTTCATGCACTTGAACAACTACAGAGTCACAGACAGAGGCAGCACTAAGTGAGTCGTAAATTGATTGGTACGGGCCAGTGTGGCACTCAGGATTTAATGTTGGAGAGGGCCGGACGCTCAGGATTTATTATTGGAGGGAGGGGAGTTGAGTAGACGATTTGCGAATACACACTACGCATCGCATACGACCTATGACTGAGCATCTGCAGTGATCGCTATTTCATAAGTAGTATAGAAATAGAAGACACGACACAACATAAATAAAAAAAAATGAATTTTATTAGGAAAAGATTTTTGGAAAATTTTCTAGTGTTTTTTGTTTTTCTTTGGGAGTGCCAGGGCCCCTTGCCGCCCCCCTCTGGGTGCGCCACTGGTACGGTCTGATTATACAAGATTTTTTTTTAAATAAAAATCT
This sequence comes from Typopeltis vanoorti, assembly GCF_054136105.1. Lineage (NCBI taxonomy): Eukaryota > Metazoa > Arthropoda > Arachnida > Uropygi > Thelyphonidae > Typopeltis > Typopeltis vanoorti. The sequence goes on along the minus strand of NC_143566.1, from coordinate 72,738,654 downwards.
CCTCAAGTATTCATTCCTATTTAGATTCGAGTGCTTATCAATCTAGTTCTGTATCGCAACCATAAAGATAGATTTGTGGGGAAAAGTCCTGAGGAATTAAAAAAAAAAAAGATTTGAATCCCTTAAGACAAATATATTTGAAAGTAAATAAAGTTTTGGATTGGTCTAAGAAAAGTTTGTTCCTCTTGATCATTTAATAAACGAGTTATATTATATTGAAGGAAAAAGAGCAAATTTGAAGTAAAAATATATTTGCTGTCACTGACGCACAAGTTTAGCTCATTTATTAGAAATTGTGATTATCGTTTAGGAAATCAAACCCCACCATTACGAATGAGATAAATTTCATCCTCCGGTATAAGAATTCCATCCCATTTATTCGTGTGTCTAAAGAGACTTGAAACATCAAGTTCCATATTTGGTCTTTACAGTTGATTGTCGGATTATGTATAAATAAAAAACAATGTCAAACATAAATATCATTAAAATATAATAAGCAGACATCCTTAGTCCATCCACGATACCAATTTACTCATACACTAAAAACTGTACAATCTTTGTATGGTAGGAGTCACATAAAAATAAATCTTCATGGGTATTATTGGAAAAAGTCAAAATATGGTAATATTTTTACTGCAATATAAAAATCTCCGCACCGATAGAATAGAAAAAAAACTGTGTTGCAATTGGATTGGGCATGATCTGCATAAAATTAACATTTTAAGCAGCTAACGCAGAAACAAATAATCATTGATTTGTACTGTAATCTTTCAAACATCACAGCCCCTGAGAGGCATTACTTGACAAATTTCACAAAGGTGTGCGACCAATTCGTACAGTTCTCAATATATAATTGGTAATTAATTTCCAAGTGTCCAATGTGTAACTCACAGAAATAATGAATTCATCCGATATTTGAGCACTGACTCGACAATATACTGCATAACTCAACATTATTTCTGGAATGTCTAAAAATCAAATCAATCAGCTAACGCCTTTTATTCCCAAATAGGGAGTAGGCGAGGCCGTTTTAGCCCCTAACGTTTGGAAACTGAGGGAGCAGCTCGATCTCCGCTGAGAGCTAATCAGAGATATCTGGCCCAAGGATATTACTAATTACAAATGGCATCTGGTGAAGAGAGGAGACTGACAGTGCCGCCATCTCGTGATCCCTATTCCTAACACTGTTTACTGTTTGAAAATAGTGTGCTTTTACTCGATTTTCCCCAGATTATAGCACGAAAAAGACAAGTTTCTCGGGAAAAAAAAAAAAAACCTTGCCCGTCGAGAGATCGACTAACCCAGGAACCGGTAAAAGAAAGATTTTGTATAAGTTTCTAGTCGAAGGCTAGACTGGAACTTACGAATGACTTTAAATGACTTCCCTAACTTCTCTTATTCAGTAGAGAAAAAAATGCACTGCATAGCTTGATACAAACAAAATCTTCAAGCTGTCTTATATATTTAGATAAAAAAATATTTGAAAGAAAGAATAGAACTATTTGTCTTACCTGATTCAGCGGTAGCTAAAGGCATTAATACAATGCCGACAATCAGCAAAAGGATCATCGTACGGCGATACATTGCTTAATTGGTCTTAGATCTCGCACACAGATGAATTCACTTCGGACGGAGATTCAGGAAAGAAAATGTGATAGTGTAAGGGCAGGATGCCTTATATATAACCAAGAAACTGCCACTTAACGACTAACTGATAAAAACAAGACATATTTGTAGACAGGGAGAGATAGGAACATGCATTAGTTGTAGAGATTTTTATCTGCCTAAATAATAGGCAGATGAAAGTTAGTTCCCATTTTGCAGATGGCTATCGTTTATCCCCTCTGTAAATATTTTATTTATAATCTAATAAAGATTGCTGTGGTACCAAAACAGGTGTTTATCACTTGCAGTCTAAACAAAAAACAGGTGATTTTCGCTACCTCTACAGTTCTAGATTATGATACTTTTTTTTTCTTAAAATTGCTTTCTTTGAGACGGAGCTGGTTTCTGTCTTTAGCTCATGATTAAAAAATAGACTGAAACTTTCAAGAGACTCAACTTCTATCATATTATGCAGGAGTATTCCCTACATGGTGTAAGTTTAAGAATTGCTTTTACATCATTGAGACTGTTTTTGCAGAATTAGAGGCTCATAGTCATGCAGCTACCAGCCTTGTTGGCCGAGTAAATAGCGCTTACTATCTTCAACAGGTACACAGAGACGACGCGGATTCGAATTCTGTTCTGGAAGTGAATTTCTTGATTATTGTGACTACTATCTCGTTTACAGCAGGCCTGAAGGATTTAAAAAAGTTCGGTTCTTTGTTCTTGTCAAATTGGTAACCTCACATGTACAATAGGTTTACAACTTTTCGGGCGGCGGGGGGGGGGATTTCCCCCGAAAAAAAAATCGGTAATATGATAAAAAAAAATCTGATGATCGTAAACGTTATGAAATAATTCTAAAGTAGCGCATAACCTTTAGCTGTTAGAGGCACTTTAACTCTCTTTAGCCGAAGGTGAGTTCAATTGACTCAAACAGAAATAGCAGAAGTTTTCTGTAGAGAAGCATTGACTGAATCTCTTAGTAAATCAGAACATATAGCCAAAGAACTTCTGCTATTTCTGTATGGTCGTTCTAATACATTGCATTGTTTCACATTTGTCGTAATTTTACATCATTTATACTACTACACTCTAGCCAATCCTAGGATTTATTCTGATTATATAAATGGGGTAATACGAATTTTTGAAAAAAATGTTTGAAACCTTCACAAGTAGACATTCAATATCGCAGATTTATCCCATATTACAATTCAGTACCTAAAACAAGGTAATTGTTTTTAAACTTTAATTTTATATGTCCATGACATTTCATTGTTTTATATTTTATTTATTTTAAATTGTATATTAGTGTATATTATTAAAGAGAATTTAATTAGTAATTTATTAACCAGAAATCGAATTAATGTGAAGCATTATCAGTTGCCCTTGAAATGCTAACCTTCATTCTTTTATCTGTCGCTTGAAGCCCCCTGCATGATAATATTTGTCAAGTTGATTATCTGAAGTGGTTATCATCGCGTGTGGAGATGCTGAGAAAAAAAACATGTGTTCGGTGAGTGTTTATAATAAAAAATTCAAGTGCATTTCAAGAGCTATATCATGGTACTAAATTCATGACAATTAAAATAATTGTTTAAAGTGGATTTCATATGAGGCAAACATCGTGAAGTTAATGTTAATAACTCCTTAAATTTATTTAAGGACTCAAAACAATCTTAAAATTACACATAGCTGCAAATCTAGCAAAAAAGAAAAAATGTGCATTTTAATTCCTTTTTTTTTGTATTAAATCAAAGAAGCTTACTTAACACGGACTGTTAAGAATAAATTTAGCTTTATTTGTAAACACCTAGATGAGTATAAGCAGAAGTTGTGTAAAATTTATTTTCCATTACAACTTGTTTTAAGACCATAGTACTATTTTTTTTAAAGAAATGTACCTGTGCTATTACAGAACAATGTTAAATAATTCATAATTGCATTTGAAATGTGAAAATAATTTCTTTACATTGGGCACGTGAAAATAGTTCCATTCCATTATTACAACTTAGCCAGTATACAATCAAATAAATCTAATTATTTGATTATTGTTGAAATAAAGGGTTAAATCTCTGCCAAGTTCGACAAACCGTCTGATTTTTAAACACAATGTTATTATTAGTAAAATATAACTATGAATATAAGTCACTGCTTTAGCAACAGGATCGAAAAACACATTTTCTGGAAGTATTTTTGATTATATAAAAAAATGTATAAAATTTCTTCACACTTAAAGTAAGAAAAATTATTACTTTATTCCATGAAACAAGTGATGCCATCTAGCGGTGATTTATAGTAACTCATTATTAGTTGGATTAAAACTTAAATAAATCGAAAAACGTACGTAGTGACACTACTTGTTTTTATCTGTAGCCTTCGCTTTTGTTTACATTTAATGAGAGAGAGAGAGAGAAGTTAATATTTCACAAGTGCTTGATAGAAACCTATTTCTAATTCTTGCGCTTTACAGATGATGACAAATAAAATATATAGCATCGAAGTCATGGTAACGAATTCTAGAACGTGCGTGACAATGATGTTTATTTGCAGAAATGACTGGAGCAGTAAAATGGTCTCAACTTCATTTCTGCTTGTATTTCTACGTAGGGTAGCTGAATTATTAATGAAAGTCAATTTAGTTTATCTGTCTGGTGTTCATTGACGTATTGCTTTTCTGTTGTTAATGGTCCATATAATACCTGAAATTTGCAAACGGCCTTAGGTTTAACTGCACTCACGTACTTTTTATTATGATATTGGGTCGGTAAACACTATGATTTCGAGGCAAAATGACTCTAAATTATAAATATAATCCTGAAAACAACCAGCGAAATCAACCAACAATCTAAAAGTTCTCAGTACGATTTTTAAATAAAAGGAGGGGGGGGGAACTCCTAATGTGCTTTTAACATCAGTACTAAACATTTCGCCTTCTATAGCCGCCATCTAATTTCGAAATTAGTCGACTTCTCTCACAGACAAGTAGATTTTTAAGACAGCAATTCACAAGAGACTAGAAACCTGATCTCACTAATACTGTCTCATATAATAACTATTATAAGTATTATAAGCTGAGTTTAGGAACACGAGATACGATAGTTGTCTGTAGTACTCTTGTTCCAAACTCTTTGAAATCATCGATAGAAATGAACTCATCTAAGATGAGTTCATTTCTCCATCTCACCATCCGCAGTGGTGAGCCATAAGGGGCTCGCGCGAGCCCTTTGTTAAATTTTTCTCAAATTTGCGATCCCCTTGTTCTTCTTGTTTACTTTTTTTATATTTTCAAAAAAAAAAAAAAAAAAACAACATAATTTTTTGAAATATATTAAGCGACAAACTCATACGGTAACCTAATAAAAATGGTAACCTAATACGGTAACCTAATACAAATATTAGATTTGGAATTATTGTTTCAACTCCTCTATAACGAATGCGCCCAAGTTTGAAAATAAAATAAGCGCATGCGCTATATTTACCCTTCTCCCATTTGGTAGCCAATCGTATGGTAAAACCGTTGATTATCACTTGAAGTATAAAAACAAAAGAGAAATATAAAGTATTATATTTACGGCTATTTGCCTGCTTCTGTTTACGAGTGCCCCAGTTTAAATGTCATTGGCTCTTTTCTCACAGATTCTTAGGGCATTGTAGATGTATATTTATCAATAAATATATGTTACATAGAGCACACGAAATTTGCACATACCTTTTTTCTGGGTGTTGTGGCTCTTCTTCTTTCGCATTGTCCAAACGACTGTGTGTGTGGGGGGGGGGGATTTTGGCAAGTGAGAGAATTGAAATAACAAATGAAAAAAAAACGGGTTTTTTGCATTTGCATTCCTAAACATCGGCACTCCTAAACAGAAGCAGGCAAATAGCCGTAAATATAAGTTTGTTAAGAGGAGTAACATGGGTTTTTTCCCAGAAATAATATCCAGAAATATAAAGTATTTCAATATTATTGTGTTTAGTTAATATTTATTTATTATTTATAGATTAATTGTCATAAATACTTCTATCGCAAACAAAACAAATTTATTTTGTTTATTAAAAGTGCGGACTATTTCATTTGTGCGATTGTAAAAGATTTTATTCTTATTATATTTTGATAGTTAAAAAATGTTTTTCTTATGTAGGATAAATTAACACAGATGATTGTGTGCAAATGTTTCATGTTTAGATCATGAAATATTTGTTTAAAAAATGATAGCCTTTACAGGTTGATTGTCCCCTCATAATCAAAGAAATACTTTCTGATTGGCATTTGTACACAACCTTTATTAATAAACGTTTTTCTGTGAAATACGGCTTTTTTTGTACGACGATTAAAATTTATTTTAATCGTCGTACAAAATTATTAAAATTTACACAGCTCACCACTGTCTATAGGCAACGACTTAGCGTAAGCTGCCGGCTATGTGACGATCATTTATTTGTTTTTATGTCTCTGTAAACACAGTCATTGAATTAGACATTTTTATTTAATCGTGTTGGACCCCCTTTAGCCAGAAATACAACACATATGTGGTTCGCATATAACCCACAAGATGGTGGATTGCATCTAAGTTCTGCATCATATCAGGCGTTCTCCAGACCCTCTTTTAATTGGCTCTGATTTGACAGAAGAGGACTTTGCATAATACACGATACTTTGCACACCATCCATTCTCAATGGAGTTCAGATCTGGGCTTTGTGCTGGCCAGAGAAGATGGTGGAAGTTGCTGTCGTTCTCCCAAAATCACTGCTCAACAATTCTTACTGGATTCATAGTAGCATTGTAGTCCATAAACACCGTCACCTGCTGGAAAAAAGTCAACATTGCAACATGGACTTGATCGGCAAGAATGTTCAAATATTCCTTGGAGGACAGTCGACCTTCCGGCAATATCAAGAAACCTGTTTTGTACCAACAGATCATGCCATACACTGAAGTAGCACCTCCAGAATCTTAAGTTTTGTTTACAAAGACAAGCTAAGCTGGTTCTTCGCTTCATGGGGCTCCCACAAAACTATCTGCCTTCAGTCGGTACAGAAGAAGGTGTACCAATACTTGTTGAACCAAGTTACTTCTTTCCAGTCTTCCAGTGTCCAGTGACGGTGTTCGTGGCACCACTGTAGACGAACTTTCCGGTTCTTCAAAGAAATCAGTGGTTTCCGTATAGCTATCTGATTTCCATTATCGATCCTCTTCAATTCTCTGCGGATAGTTCGGTGAGATATGAGTTGAAAATAGTCTTCATTAAATGCTTCGGTCAATTGTTGCACACTGGAAGTTCTGTTTGTCCGTACAAGCCTTCTCAGACGACGGCGATCTCGTTCCTGACAAACTTTTCTTGGACGACTGTCATGACTATTATATAAAAGACACATTAAAATTTAAAAACAAAAAATTGAAAACAAGATGCAGCATTTCTGCTGTAATTTTTAGAGCAATATATTCTGCTGGTATTCATATAATGTGGTGTTTCCTTACCAGTATTCAGCCAACCTAATATTAGGGTGCGTTGAGAGATCCCACTATTGGAAACGTGTTATTTACTAAATCTCTAAATCCCTTATTTGCTGCGTGACGCGTCAGCATTTCTCATGTGATAATGTTAATGCAGAACTGAGTCTAGGACCTGATGGTGAAAAATAACAATAGACACAATCGGGGACATCCCTGTTTCTTGTTCCAATTTCGTAGGTTGCTAAGTTACCAATTCATCAATGCATACAACTTTCGTATACGCTGTCCACACAAAGAGTAAGTACGTCGCTTATAGCGACAGGGAGATCGAGTGAGAGAGTGTCAATATTTCACGACCAATTACCTAAATCTGGTCAATGTCTGTACATGGACAATCCAGCTGAGAGCAAATATCAGTCTTTCCTGAGCAGGATAATGATCAAGCGGATGCTTCTAATTTGCTTCATTATAGTTTTTCTGAGAAGGAACAGGTACGTTTTTAATATTTGTATTTACTGAAAAAATTAATGTTTTTCAATAGTAAATGTCTCTACCGTAACAGCAATAGGACTACCCATTTCCAATGTCATATGTCCTGTTTTTAAACACCGGTATTTTGATCCCGTCACCAGAAAACACAGTGAAAGCTTCGAAACCGAATGCATTTCCGTATGAGATCAAGATTGTCGGTTTTATACAGAAATGTTTATTATTATCAGATATTTTTCTCAAAAGACTTAGAAGACATCCTTACATGCACGCATAGACAAGCTAAGTAAATATGATTGACCATAACGCCAATGCATTAATAATAGGAAGTTTTCTGAGAGTGACGTGAGTCTAAGATACGAACTACATTGCAAGATGACATATTTGTTGAAATATATCAATTATTTAGGACAGTTTGATTGATGTATTTTCATTTTATTTTATTTTTATGTCGCTCCAACGCATGAAAGGTTTCCGATTGACGATTGTTCTTTTTTTTTTTTTTTCATTTAAGCTACGGTAATCAATCATGGGAAGACTTTATTCCTGACAATTATGATATGTTTAAAGCTCCCCAAAAGGACGGTGAGACAGTTTTATTTATTTATTTGTATTAACTGCGTGCATGTTTTTGCAAATACACTCCCCATTGATTATTGTTTGACTATTAGGTTTTATTTATTTATTATTTTTTCAGAAAGTAATCTCTTTTCTTTTTCAGATAAACCTGTTGATGTATTCGTGAACTTTCAAGTATTGGATATTGATGAAATTGACGAACTAAACATGGTACAACCGCTGTTTTATTATTATTAGCAGTAGTAGTAGTAGTAATAGTATAATGATCCAATATGACATAAGTCTGTAATTGCAATTGTAAACGGTTGCTATTTTAATTTTAGGCCTATTATTGGCATGGAAACATCATAGTTACGTACCAAATCTCTCTCTCTCTCTCTCTCCCTCTCCCTCTCTCTCTCTCTCTCTCTCTCTGTGTGTGTGTGTGTGTGTGTGTGTGTGTGTGTGTGTGTGTGTGTGTGTGTGTGTGTGTGTGTGTGTGTGTGTGTGTGTGTGTGTGTGTGTGTGTGTGTGTGTGTGTGTGTGTGTGTGTGTGTGTGTGTGTGTGTGGTCTAAATGCTGTTTTTTTGTTTTTTGAGCTGTGATCCGTGAAAAATATTTTTCATAAACATCGTTAAACTTGTTTTACAGCAATTTCGACTGCACCTGTATTTAGGGGAGTACTGGAAAGATCACCGACTGCGCCTAGAAAACACAGGAAAGGGTTATTTGTTACCACAGAAGGCAAAAGACAAGCTCTGGACGCCCGATATTGTGTTTGAAAATTCTAAGCGAGTGGTGACTTTCATGGAATCTGTCCCTAATTTCCTGTTCAGAATGAAACCAAATGGCTACTTATATAAATCTACAAGGTTAGTACTCTCTCTCTCACTCTCTCCTTTATTCCTTAACAAACTTCTGTTATATTAATCAGTCCGTGGCATTTATTAACCTAGACGGACAACTTTTGATGAAAATTAGCACTTTGAACTTCTAGCAGTATCTCTCGAAGTATTTTAAATTTGAATAGAATCAGAACAATATTTTTACTGGTAAAATTGCTTCTGGTTCTCGAAAATAAGTTACATTACAAAACTCATTATTTGTCATATCTCAGATCATTTCTGTGTTTTGTATTTCAGATATTCCTTCCACGTGATTTGTCCAATGAATTTTCATATTTATCCCTTTGATAGACAAATCTGCCAATTTAATGTCAGCCTATGTGAGTATAATAACCATAAAAACTATTCATTTAAGAAATTCGATTTCGTGGATATTAATATATCACATATAATAATTATTATTATATTAATAATAATGATTTATAAGATTATTAAAAATAATTAATAAATTTATAACAATTAATAATTTATTAATATAATCAATGAAGTTATCTTTTGGGAATATTTATTTATTAAATATTGAAATAACAGTTAATGGTCAGTAAAAATAAATTTTGACCACAAACTCATTTTAAGGTAGAATTCTATAGAAATTAATTACAGTGAAGAGACCATTGTCTGTTTATTAAACGACTATTTAAAAAAATAAGGAGAAAATCAAAAAAAAAAAAAAAGGAAGCATTAAACTATCAAGCTGTTGAAAATTAAATCCTATTATACATTAGGTTAGGTTATTTTGGATTTACGTCCGAAGCAACTGAGGTCATGAGGCCAGTGTATTTTGTCTGTTAATAACATGCATTCGAAGGGCTGGTTTCCGTGTTTGACGGGATGAAAATCACAAATTTCCAGGAGGGAACACAACACCTACCACCTCCGCATGAGATCAGCCAACTAACTTTCCAGTTGTAAATCCCTGATAAATCCCATTAAGAATAATCCAAACTCAGATCGTATAAATTAAAGCTGATTTCACTTTTCGTATTTAAAAAAATGATAAATCTCCGAATTCATTTTTATTTTATTAATTGATACAAAGAACATTTTTATAAATGAATGATTAATGTTTTATTTTTATTTTTTATTTTCATATCATATTTTGGCAGTGCTGAATACTGATGAAACGGTTTTATTGCATTGGTTAGGAGAGCCTTGCAGTCCTCTTCCATTTGCCGGAAATCTCACAATTAAAAAGATTATTGAACCACTTCAGTTTTCCTTTCAAATTCCTAAAACGTATACACGTGTTGAAACGTGGCCATCAGGTAAGTAATCTCAATTGAATTAATTTAGACTGCTATTTACAGAAAATATTAGTGAATGGATTGGAAGTTTAAGTTTTTAGAGCAGATCCCTTCTTAAGTTTAATTGTTTCGGCCATGAAATTTATGATTAAACATATTCGATAGTGATTAATTTTGAATAAAAGTGTTTCGATTAAACTTTAAATATTTTTATGATGAGGGTTATTATGCAACACACAAACACATAATATGAAAACGATTTCTTTGAATGGAAAGATCTCTGATTCGATTCCCGTACCATTATACATTTTTTTTTTCTTTCTAGGGAAGATTAGTTACGGTCTGATAAGTTACTCAAAAACTTTTACCTTTGTGAAAAGAGTCGATAGAAAGCACCCCCCCCCTCCGCACACACACACAGTTTAAAACATGCGTAACACACACGGACCTACACTCATAGATACATACTCAATCCTTCATTATGAGGGCTCAACCTGTCCTAAGGGACTGGGAGGAAAGAGGGGAACCTGAAGTAAATAAATAAATAGCATGCGTACACAAGCAATTGAAATAATTCCTTTAAATTGAAACACAGAAATAATTTATAAACAGTACAATTCTCAAATAAAATCACTTCTTAAGGATTTAACAGGTAATTTGTATACTTTGAAGTTAAAGAATGCATGAATTTTGTAAGCAGCAAGGACTCCATAATTGGAATATTTATCCAACGCCACTTTTAAGTGCAAAGTATGTGATATATCTTTTAAACTTCTCGAAAGAACTACTATTATCTTTCGAGAAAATATTATTATTATTACTTGACATCTCCAGGGAGTCCAAAGACGCATCGAGGAAGAGCATTTACTCTACAACTCTCTATCTCTCAATCCACCAATGAACCACAAGTACCAACGCCATCTACCGCCCACCACTACCTCTAGTATTTTATTAGACAATCACATACATCCATGCCCACGACGGGATTCGAACCCGAAGCCTTTTGGCTAAAGAGCGGATACACTAACCACTCGGCCAACCAGATCTGCTGTATAAAATATATATAGCAGGTTCCCATCATTATTTTACATAATCTTTTTATATATAGCAGAAAATTTCTGGGCTGTCCATTAATATACATGAAGACCAGGAAGGTATGTTGAAGTGCCAGATACCTCTCCAAAAACTCTGGATAACCTAGAAGATCACTCACAATCTCAGCAAGTGACCCTAAAGGATCAATAAACTCATCATTCCTGACCTGAATCACCGCAAGATAGGAAACTCAGCGGTGGCGCCACTCAGTAACAGGTAAAAACCTGCCACCAAGTAGAACCGCTCTACTCCTGGGATCAGTGGGAGCCAGACGCAGAGGAAATTCAGATTTCCAATATTATAACATCCTGAGCGAAACATGTTATCCTGATTTAATATTTAATCTTTATTAATATTTCTGCTTGGTGTAAAAGGTTCAAATTTTTTCCCACAGTTTTTTCTCTTTTAAAGCTTATAAAAAATCATTTAATTTTATAAACCATATGGCACTCTATTTATTAAGGAAAAGTGCTTACACAGTCGCTTCGATATAGACCGGCCAGTACGATGTGTATGATTTTTCCATTGTTATGATGCTATTAAAGCTGAGAACAACACAACATCGCATGGAAATATGCTAAAAATAACATTAAGAGATAGGAAGACAAATACCTGGATAAGATCTCAAACAGGTGCCATGGATATTGTAAAATACATTAAACAGGCTAAGTGAAGATGGGCTGGCCATATTGCCAGATGCAGTGACGGGAGATGGACTAGAAAAACAACGGAGTGGAGACCAATGGATGGAGCAAGACAAAGAGGAAGACCGAGAAGAAGGTGGAGGGATGAACTGGAACAAATTGCAGGAGTGAGATGGATGGGAGAGGCAGAAAACCGAGTGATCTGAAAAATCATGAGGGAGATATTCGTCCAGCAGTGGACAGAACCACAAGGTCGAAGAAGAAGAACAACAACAAAAACAAGAAGAAGATTATCCCTAACTAAAGTCGCCCGACTAATTTTTGTAGTTCGATATCGGCTCTAAGCCCAATTTTTCTTCTGAAAGTTATACTAAATATAAATATAAATCTTTTATTCAAGTACAAAGAAAACGCTAGGCAAAATATGAAATATGTTCAATGATAACACCGTTAATTGCTATTGGGTTTTTGTCTGGTATTTGTTCTCATAGAGGAAGCCCTTTCGCCCGAAAAAAGACCTGGGTTCGATTCCTCATTGACGGGAGGAACCTTTATCTGGTCTCTTTCACGAAAGGTAAATTAGCCGGTTTCATACGTATATAGGGTTTTTTTTTCCATCTGGAAACTCTGGTTTTCGTCCCCCAGAACAGGCAAATTGGTCCAGTGAACACACCCATCTACAGACATAAGACACAGCGGAATCATAGGGTCTCACCTTATCCTCGAGTTACGGTTGCTGTTGCGAAGTTCAAAAATACTTGGAAAAGTCGTGGGCGTTTAAGTGCCTGTTAATACCACTGATAGGATTTATTCTCATAGAAAAATTGTTATTTCTTCTGATGCTCTTTACAGTTTGTTTTTCCTTAGAATCTTGCATGAAACCTTTAAATATTTAAATTCATTCACTCCATGTATTGACCAGGAATAATAAAATTTACATTTTAAGAGAAAACACTTTTATTACTTAGTAAGTCATTATATTTTCTTTCGAAATGTCGAGGGAAAAACACAAGACGTATTACCTTAGCATAATAATTAAATAATACTTTATATGAGTTGTATAACTACATAAAACTATGAAAAATAAATACCGTATATGTGGGCGTATAAGACGACTCTCAAATACTACAGAAAACCCCTCGAAATCATGGGTCGTCTTATACGGCGAGTATAAAAAGGGAAGCTTAATCATCCAATTATTCCACCCTTCTTGCATGTGATCTTTAAATGGTTTGTTCAAGCAGATTTCTAGTGATTCAAATATAGAAATTCAACCACCTGGTATAATAGCAATTTTTGTGTTATTTTTTTCTAGAAAACTTTCTCAGTTAAATGACTACGAAACATATCCCATACTAATAAACTGGTTTCTTCACTGTACCGCCTGGTCGTGTGTTCCACACATTATTTATTCATAGTTTCACACCATTTTCCGCCATCCATCCATTTTAGTGAAAATGTACAAAAACACCTGAAGGAAATTTTATCTTAGGTTTAGTTTTACGTTTGAAGATGATCATTGGTTTTAACTTTGTTCCATCAGCCAAACATGAAAATACAACCGTCTTGTTTTTTCATGACCTGTATCGAACTAGCACACTCTTACTACCTTTAGACTCCACTGTTTTATTGCTTATCATATCAAAGCTCATAGCAGTTTCATCCATATTTCCAATATTTGACAACAGAAATTTACGTTCTTGTCTCAACTGAATAATAAATTTAAATTTATGGAAACTGGTAAGTTTGTGGTCAAGATCTGGTGGTAGGTTTTGAGCAATTTTAATTTTTTGTTGTATTACCAGATTTTTTCTGTTCATAAAACGATTACACCATCCTGAAATAGCTTGAAATTCTATACTTTCATTCGGATTCAATCTTGACCATTTTAGTGCATATGCTCTAATCACATTTCTTGTAACAATATAACCATTCTGCCTTTGTTCAAATACCCATTCTGCAACGTTGCGGCCATCGCGTGATCCCCGTTCTCATCACACATTTTTTCTTTGGCAATTTTTTAAAAATATTTTTTTCTTCTTCCATTCTCTTACCATCTCCTCGGTTAAGTCAAACTTTCTTGCAGCAGAACAGTTATTGGTTTGCTTTGCCATTTCAATTACCTTATTTTAAATCGAGCTTCATACTTTCTTCGTTTTGTTGCTGGTTCCATGATTTTAAATGATAACAATTTTAATAATCCTAAAATTTAAAAAAAAAAATTGCAAAATTAATAATTAATTAAAATTGGGGCTAATCACTTTAATTAGGGTAATTCGCGTAAATTCTAAGTCTATGCTATGCAAAAAAATAACGGATATGCATAGATATAAAAATAACGGATATAACAACAATACCTGACGTTGCATTAATACAAGAAAGAAGAAATTGGGAGGTCGTCTTATACAACCGACATAAGCTTAAAATAATGGTAATGTATTACTGACATTTAAATTAGGATCATAATTACGCACGTTCGAAAAAAATAGAAAAATATAACTGCATTTTTTTTCAGGATATAAGCAATAAATATATAAAAATACTTCGAATGGTGGATAACTATGTTTCTTTTCGCATTTTTAAGGAAGTTTTACGTATTTGGTTACGGAATTTGCTTTTGATCGTCGACTAACAGGGACCATCGTGAATACTTACATCCCGTCCTCCCTGGTGGTTATAATGTCCTGGGTTACGTTCTGGATTGATCCTAAAGCAGCCCCAGCGCGAGTGACATTAGGAGTTACGTCTTTGCTATCTCTTACCACCTTCATATTCCAGTCCAAGGAAGGCCTTCCTCCCGTGAATTACTTGCGAGCAATGGATATTTGGCTGTTTATGTGTGTCGTTATGGTATTTGCTAGCCTTGTCGAATATGCTCTTGCTTACAACATTGACACAACAGTGGTGAGTAGAAACGTCTTTATGAACACTTTATTCATTACAAATAGTTGGCTATGATACTTCTGTCGTTTAAATTATTCTCCATAAATTGAAATAATGAGCCTAAGCGGCTTTACTCTGGCGTAGTAAATTATAAATAAAAAATATTATAAATCCATCAAAGTTTTGGCCAGATAAGATAGCAAGTTAATAAGTTTTGAGATTTACCACAGAGTTTAGGAGAATATAACTTTGGTCATAGAAATTCTGCCATATCCTTGAAGTGCCAGTATGTTCACGTTTTATTAGTACTTTTAGATTTTACTGGCCTGACAGCTGTTTAGAACTGTTGGCTCTCAGAGACTAGAAATTAGGCCGTTCAAGGCTGCCCAAGTTCTAAATACTTTCGAATAAACTAAGACGGTCGTTCTCTCTGTCTCTCTCTCAATTACATCCGAAGCTGATCAATTACTGCTTATGTCAAACACCAATAGGAAAGAAAGATAAAAAAAAATTGAATAGCATAATGTTAACTCTGTTAACTTGTTTGGTGGATGAACTGAGTCTTTCACTGTTAATCCCCACATCTGTGATCACTGCTTTGAATGGGGAGTGGAGAGTGGGCATTCGGCTCGCTGCTTGTAAGCTTTTGGCAAATGCTGATGATGTGTTTGTTAGAATTGATTTCGGTCTTCTGTGTTGACGGATTAGTCGGTTGTAGTGGTGGTGGTGGTGATTGTCGGTTGTTGTAAAAACTTTTCGGCGATAGGTTTTAGGAAGAATCGCATGTTTGGTATGTTAATGTGCGATGAAGCTGCTTATTCCTGGGAAACCAGGGTGTGTTTAGTGTCATCCTCATGCATTTATTTTGAATTATGTGTGGCGTCTTAATATTACTATCAGTGGTGTATCCCGGGCTAGTGAAGCGTAAGTTAGGAGAGGTCTTATCACTGTTTTATAAAGCAGAATGTTCTTCTATTTAGGTGAGTTTTTCTGTTCAAGATAGAATCGAGCTGAGCGAAAGTCTGATTGGCTTTAGTTGTTGAACCTTTACTAGATGTTTAGCAGAGGTTTTCCAGGGTATGGACTTGTTGAACATATGAACAGTTGCTAGCTTTTTTAGCTCGTCTTCTGGCGGAATCATAATTGTTCATCTGAGATTATTTGAACATTTTCTGCTGCTTCTTGAAGTCTCGAGAGGATTATGCTTTCTGCAACTTTACGTATACAAAACATTAAGCTAATGTGGCAGTAGTTTATGAGGGAGTTGCATTTATTTTCCTGTTTTGGGGGAGTAAAAAACACAACTGCTACTTTCCAGCGTATATGTATGCGAGACGCGTGATGTCTTTGCAAAGAAGTTTGAATAGTTTGTGTGAGATCCCGTCTTGTGCCGGAACATTTCTAGTAGTGACGTTCCCAATAATTAGGTACACTTCGACTAGTGATACAGATTTAGTTCTGTATAGAAGGTCGGAAGTTGTGATTTCTGTACGTACCCGACATCTTTTCTGTGACGTTTAAATTTGCATATTTATAGTTACGAGTGAACTTTTTTTTTTTCTAAACTATCTGCAAAAGCTTCTGCTTTATCATCATGATTATAGGCAATTCCCCGTTCTCCGCTAACAGGAAGAAGAGGTCCGCGAGGTTAGCCTAATGGCTTTGCGCTTCGCAACCATATGCCAGTGGAAGAAGTGTCCTAGGTTCGACTCCAGTTGACGACGCGAGGAACTTTAGGATCTTCCTCAGCCATAGTCAAGTTAGCCGGTCTTGGGCGTGGACAGCAGGGTTTTTTCCGCCAGTTTATCTGGTGTTTTTCATCCAGCAAGCAGGCAAACCGGTCTGAGGACACACGGATTACAGTCAGGAATACTGACGCAACCATAGTCTGATTCGTCAGCCTATGCGGGTTTCGGAGCCCGGATAAAATTTGGGGGGACTGAGATGGTGCCGTACCTCCCAGTAAAGGTAACTCACGGCCGTGTATCATCATATGATTATTATTATTATTATGAGGAGGAAGAGGCCTGCGGTTAGTTCGGAACACTTTCATACATTTTCAAAGAGATTGGTCCGAGTATTCAGGTATTGGTTTTTTTTTTTTATCCCATCATTTTTTTTTTTTTTTTGAGGTAGTATTTTAGTGCATAACGAACCTGATGCGTAGTCTTGTTAAGTACTTGGCGTAAATCCTGGTCCAGAGTTTTGTGGTACTGGCGTCTTAACTAGTTTTTTTTTTCTCTCCCGAATGTGCTGTTTTATTTAGTCGCGAAACTAGTTTGGGGATATGCATGTAATTGTAGTAGTCATGGAACTCGATACTAACTGAGTATCTAAAGAATATGTGGAATTTTCTATTTCTTCAATAGTAGTTATTCATGGAACTGGTCCGATATTTTTTGAATAACCGAAGGAAGATGATTCCAATTAATGACGAAGGTGGTATCTTCAGTGAAAGTATTCACTTTGCCTATCTGTAAGAAATTGGGAATATATTTTGACTTCAGGTCATTAACTGTTTGTATCTGATGGTTGTGTACTGCATTTTTCAGTATTGCTGTCTAGTACGTCGGGATTGCCTGTGCAGTCGTAATTGAGTAGGTTCCATGGGCCGAACACTGTCATGTTCCTCGTGACAGCGAATGTGTTGAGAATTTTGCGTTGTTGTTTTTGTTGTAGTTGGGGGAATCCACTGTTCCAGGTTTTGTGCTTAGCGTTCAGATCACCAGCCATTACTATCTTAGAAATTGTTAATTTCTTCCAGATCGGAGTCAACGTTTTTTGGTGGGAGGGTTATATGCTGAGATACGGGTTTGATGTACTGCAAGCAGTGGCACTGCGATATTAATCGAAAGATGAATATCGCAGTGCCTCTGCCTTTAGCATCCAGTCTGTACTTACGATAAGGGATGGAATTCCTGCTTCTGGGTTTATCTACTGGGCTAAAATAGGTTTCGTTAACGAGTATGATGTCTGATTGATTTGCTGTGCCAAATTCTTGTAATTGTAAAGCTTTGTGCAAGCCGTTTGCATTAGTGTTGATAATCTTTATTAATCTGGGTCTTCTGTTTTGGCTAGGTCATTGAGAAATACGAAGAAAATTATCTGAGTATGTCTGAGAATATTTTTTTAGATTCTTGCATGAGGTTGGTTCTGCTGAAATCAATCAACACTTCTATTATATTTGCCTCACAGGTAGTGTGTTGTTGGACTTGCTTGTGTATTGGACGATAGGTTGTGTTAATCTTGCATTGACGGTTGCTTCTTCAGAGTAGGTCTCTCTCTCTCTCTCTCTCTCTTTTCTCTCTCTCTCTTTCTCTCTCTCTCTCTCTCTCTCTCTCTCTCTCTCTCTCTCTCTCTCTTTTCTCTCTCTCTCTCTTTCTCTCTCTCTCTCTCTCTCTCTCTCTCTGGTTATTTTGGATTCTGATGGGAGTATCGTTTGAAGAGAAGTATTTGTGTCCAGCTGTGGATGTTTTGCAATTGTACACAGTTTCAAAGAGTGGCGTACCCAGGATTTAATCTTGTGAGGGGCCAAGCACTCAAGATTTAATCTTGGAGAGGGGGGGCGAGTTAAGTAGACAATTTGAGAATACACACTACGCATTGCATACCACCTATGACTGAGCATCTGCAGTAATCGCCAATACATGATACCCATGATCTCCTTTGGCCCCGCTCGGGCAAACGAAGTAACGCTCTGTCCAATTTTGCAATACTTCATTCACCTCGCGTTCAACAGTGGCCGTGATTTCCAACAGCTATAGGATATTCACACGTTGTGTGACCTCTAATTCATAAGTAGTATAGAAAAAGAAGACACAACGCAACATAAATAAAAAAAAATATTTTAATTAGGAAAGGATTTTTGGAAAATTGTCTAGTGTTTTTTCCTTTTTCTTTTTTTTTGCGGAGGAAGGTCCCTTGGCTCCCTCCCTGGGTGCGCCACTGGTTTCAGATATTC
The DNA here is from genome assembly GCF_054136105.1 of Typopeltis vanoorti. Lineage (NCBI taxonomy): Eukaryota > Metazoa > Arthropoda > Arachnida > Uropygi > Thelyphonidae > Typopeltis > Typopeltis vanoorti. Next base: position 72,719,814 of record NC_143566.1, on the reverse strand, counting down.
GGTTAAGTGGGAAATAAGGGCAGCATCTGTAGTTGGCGGGGTGTGATCTTCCACAGTTAGCATATTTTTCTGTGTTATTGGATTTTTATAAGAAGCAGTTGCATGCCTTTCTCCACATATTACTCATCTATACTCCGCCTTGCAGCAACGTTAGCATAGCCAAACCGATGGCACCTATGACATTGCATGATGGAGGCTTAATGCTTTAGGTATTCTGTTTTTGTAACCAGGTCACAGACTGTTTCGAGATTATATATGTGTCTTTTGATCTTTCCTGATTTCGACTAATATTAAACGATATGGAATTTGTTTGCCCTGAACATGCGGCAGACTTTGATAGGCATAATTCCTCTCGGTAAAACTTTGAGATTTTTTTAAATGTTTAATGAGAATGTGTGATATGAGATATGAGAAGTTGCTGTCGAGGAATTTTGTTCTCAGTAACTTTGTGGCTTTTTTGAAGGCGTTATTCAGGATCGTGACTGCCAGCTACAGCCATCCATTATTGCTTTGACTAAAGAATGACTGGGGTATTCTTTCCTTGAGATTTGTGTTGTTGTCGGACTTCAATAGGCTGCGTGAATCTCTGAGGAAGCAGCTTTTCTTCTTCTCCCTCTTCCTTTTTTTTTGATACCTTGAATTTTTTATCATTAGGGGGATGTTGATCTTGATGTACACCAGAAAGTGGATGGGTTATAAACTGTTGTGGGATTTTTGTGATATTTTCTACATTAAGGTCAACAAGTTTGGATCTGAAAGTTATCAGTCAAAACGGATGACTGATAACTTTATAACGAATAGCTGTGGTTGGTGTCTTCTTTTGTTTCAGTGGAGGAAAATTTTTCATGAAACTTGACCTTGTCAGGTCAATTGTTATCTAATACTCCCGATTCTCATAAATTCATTAAATACTTGGTCGAAATCTGATTCATCATTTTGATCTGTTTCCATACTTGAATATTAACATTAAGAATAACGAAGTCGACTTATCTCTGAATTAGTTCTCACCAAAAATAAAAGAGAAATGCACCAATAATAATTCAGGATACAATACCCGAAAATGAAGATAATCGTCACTTAAACTACCACTTATATACATAAATACATAAACAGCTTAGCCTTATAAGGACTGGCTTAAAGGAACAAAGCAAGAATGCTTTTCATCTTCCCCGTTATCTGTAGGGGACAGTGTAAGGTGGTACTGAGTTGTGTATAAAGCTCTGATCACGGCAGGAGGATAACAGCAATAGCCGATCCTCAGTTAGAACTCCATTGGCTACAGCATTGCCATTCATTACCCTCAGGGTCTACAATTCTTTCTATCCATCCACAATTTAAACAGCTTAGCCAAAGGCCGAAAGTTATATTTTTAATAAGCAAAGTTTTAGTAGGTGTTTAAATAAATTATTAAAATAAATAGATTAGATTGCATGAATCTGCAAAAGTAAATAATTTTTAAAAAAATGTTACTAATCCATCAATAATAATATTTAGAAATATTGAAATTTTTTAAAATGTCCTTATAATCTACAATATACTCAATAATTTTTACAAAAACTCAATGAAAATTTATTATCACGTGAAAACAAAATAATATAGTTTATGCATCACAGTATGTGTGTCTCTCTGCTTAATGTTCATCAGTAAGTCGAGAAGAAAAGTTCCTTTTTTTAAAAAAAAAAACTCATGGCAGAAAATGTTTTTTCGCTTATATATGTGCTTCCAAATGCGCCTATCATCTTCTTTGCGAAAATGATTAAAGGTTCAAATTTTTTTGTAAGCATCGATAAAATATTTGGATATTTTCTAACAAAAATGTTGTTTAATGTTTCATTGAGTTGTAATCCAAAAACTTTCTATAGTCAGTTTGGTACGTCATCAATGTCGATTAAAAGGGTGCAAAAATAATCGTATTTCGATGCAATTTTTATGAAAAATCCACAAATCTTATTGAAAATTCCGTTTGTAAATCTTCAGTAATACCAACAAAAGTTTCCTTTTGCGTTTGCCGTCCAACTTTAGATGCAGATTTGCAACATATAATGATGTAGATTTTCTTCCATCATGTATTTCTTCCACAGACATAGTTTGCCTTTAAAAGCTTTTATGCCAGAAAACAGTTCTGTTTTCTGACATAAAAGCATGACATAAAAGCCGACAAAGCATGAGCAAACAATTGATAATTCTCTCAGTCTCGTGCCTAGAATTCATTGTTACAAATTATTATTCTACTCCAAATTAATGCAGGCACGCATAAGCAACGAACGTTTACTGAATAGAAATCAGACACCATGTACACATCTACTGTAATAATGCAGCAAAATCGGACGTACTGTTTCTCTTATTTTTATTTTTATTTATTTATTTTTATTTTATTTAAATATCTCGAGAAAGTTGAAGTTGTAGCAGCTTTAAGTTAGTGAAGATATTTGGACTCATATATTAAAATATTCATTTGATTAGTAAAATTTCATTTTATGCCGAAAAGCAAAATTATTAATTTTAAACTCATTTTTAATTAAGTTCTTCTTACATGCAAAATCAGTTTTACTTCCATTTTCTATAGAAAACCTCCTCTGCTGGCAACATCAGCAAAGCAATTAAGATTCAAAGTAGACCTAAAGATAAAATTTCTATTCTTGGAAGAAATCCAGATTCCAACAATCAGCGGAATTGTAATGCTGTGACTGAATCACCAGAATGTCAGAAAATGAATCGAAATCGTTTAGACAACATTTCACGAGTTCTTTTTCCTACCATATTTACAACGTTTTCTGTAATCTATTGGGTATATTTTACATTATTCATATGAAAATTGTGTAGTATCTATGGTTAATTCTTTTTTGCATCAGTAGAATTGAAATTTGATGGTGGATGTGGTTATTTTCAATTCAATATTACCATCATGTTTTCGTAATAGTTATATTTTTCAATTTAAAATAAAAAGAACTTATTTCAAATTGTCAATGTAATTTTCTTTTGAAAACACAAAACATACAGGACAGTTATCCAATAATATATCTGAAACTGTCCATAACAAAACATCAGAATCAAAACAGATATTAATATTATTTAGAATTCCAAGATATGGTACTATCAGAGGTGTATAAAAATAAAAGGGAAAAAAAGAATTAGAGATAAGTAAATAAAAGTATATTTCATTTAATATATAAAGATTATCCATTTAATCAAAATTTTAAGGAAAACATTTTATTAAAATGAAAAACGGTTTGTTTTGGAAACTGACTTCATCCGCTGTGGGTTCGTTTGGCGATTTATTTTGATCGGATGATTTAGGAATAGATGTTTGTAATGTTTCTACTAGACAACGATAAATTAAGGATGTAACGAATGCAATCAAGAAACAGGAAAGAATAACAAAAGCAATGGCACTGCACTTCAATGGATCTGCCATAAAATGACTGAAGAAATTTTTCTTTGAAGCAAATAATGCAAAAATTCGAGGAAACTAGTTCCTTATGTGTTAGAAACGGTGAGGACTGTGTGTATGTGTGAGTGTGGGGGGTGGGGGTAAACTCAAATAAGATGTACATATATGTTGACTCCTTTATTGGATTCATAGTTATGCTAATAGACTTTTATATCGTTATCATATTTAAATGCAGCTTCCTTTCTAACTTTTTTTAGCGTATGCGTGTGGGTGGGGGAGAAACGGAAAAGAGAATTCTGCCGAACTGGACCAAGCAGACTGTAGATGCGAGTTTACTAAAAAGCCAGCAGGTAACTTGTTATAAATACACAAATACCAGTAGCATCCGTAACAAAGTGGTCGAGTTTGTTACCCCGGCATTATGTCCTAATATTATTGCCATTAGTGAAACCTGACTCTCACAGAATCAGATGTGGTAATTAAAATCGAATCTTAAGGGGGGGGGGAAGAGTATTTTTATTAATTACACAAGATGTAGAAGGAGAAGGGGATTATGCTAATGTTATCAAATTATTTAAATCAGCTTAGGGTATAAATTCATGAAAACAATAACAACAGTATACTTGAGGTTATCAGGAGTGAAATGATAGCTAATATTTCACACATGCTGAAATATATAATGGGTGTTTGCTACGGACTTTAAAGTTTAGGGACAAGTAAATGCATCGCCAAATTACACAAATAAGTAGTAAAGAAGTAATTATTATAAATTACTTCCATTATGTGAACACTAACACAGCTAATGATAAGAATGAATGGGAATGTATTCAGCTGTTGACAGAGAGAGAGAACGTCATCAAGCAGCACGTGACAGCAGGACATCGAAGCTAAATAGTATGTTCGATTCGATCGTAGAGTTATGAGTGTTCTCATTTAAGGATGTGACTGTTTTGTCACCTGTTAGTGACAGTGATCGTACCGTCCTGACCTGGAAAGTAGCGAAGTATAGAAGTTTCCATTTGAGACAGGTTACATGCTTAACTACAAAACTGGAAATTACGATGTATTCAGGAGAATTATGTAAACTTGAAAATGTTCTAAAATACACAAACTGTCTCAAGAATAGATGTTAATCAATCGGGATAATATCACACACACACACACACACACACACACACACACACACACACACACACACACACACACACACACACACACACACACACACACACACACACACACACACACACACACACACACACACACACAAATAAAATAAAAATAAAAATAAAAGCACTCAAGAGAGTGTTTTAGCTTTTATAAGTTATTAGGAATTAGCACCGTTGTTATTTTTATCCTATTTTACTACGAAAATAAATGTCCTTTTTTATATTTCAATATTAAGCAAATTTAAAAACGCATAGCAGGTTATTTTAGAAAGAATAGAATTTCATAATTTGTGAGAGAGAGAGAGGTGGTTGTGTTTTATTCAGATGAATCAATACGGATGTAGGCATCAGGAGATTTCAGAAATGAGACATTGAACTCTGAAAGAAGACGTTGGAAGGTTAACTGAGTTTTAGAATTATTTAAACAAAACACATTTCTTCTTCCCATAAGATCAGAAATTAATTCAAAATATGCATATCAATCATTGAACAAACAAACGAAAATAATTTTTAAATTACCAAAACTGAAAATTATCTTAAATTAAGTAAAATAATATTGTTGTACGGCAGATAGAATCACATCGAACGAAATCCTGCTTACTATTTCTCTGAAGATCTCTTAAGAGAGAGAGAGAGAGAGAGAGAGATAAAAATAACTGCATGACTGAATGGGAACAAGCAAAAACATCCGCCATTTTTATTATATTAATACGAGTTGTTTTACTCTGATTTCAGCAATCACACAAACGCTGAGAAATTGATTTTTGCAATTGTCCGTTGGTGCGATATGAATGTTATTGTCATTTGGAATACTCCAGCATTACATATAGTTTTCCAGACTTTATTTAAAAAATAATAAAAACAAATAACGATAATAATAATAATAAACGTTGCTCATCGACGGTACTAATGTACTATATATTTAATCTTTTCCATAGTACAAAACACCTAAATAATATCCCACAACTCTACAACGATTTTGGGATCTGAGTATCTCATGATCATATTTCTCGTGCAATTCATCTGAGAACGTCAGGTGTATTCGTAACCAACGTCAAAAGAATAATGACGACGTCCATTCACTGGAAAGACATGAGTTTGTTCTTTAGGACGGCAGGAACATTTAACAGAACTTTTTGATATGAAATTGGGTTAAATTATGTGATGTGAATTCATCAGGTATTTCGATCTCTGGTATTTTCTTTACATAAACATACAAACCCACTCGAGGATTCAAGCAGCTATTGATATTTGGTTCTTGACTTTATATGACGCGAAATAATTCAGTCCATTTTCGTTTTAGTTCGTCAAAGAAACGTCATAAGTACAGTAAATGCACTCATAGATGAACATATAAATGAAGCGAATGCTAACACTAGACATTTAAATATTTTCCTAAAATCCTTTTTATTTCATCTTCATTTGGAATCTATTCGTTCAGGACGTTCACTGCACCAGCATCATTACAAATACAGTTATTGATTGTCTGACATACATAGTGATACATCTGAAAAGAAGTGCTTGAATACTCGAGTATGTATGGCTCATTATACCAATCTCTGTCACGAAAGTACTTTACTTCACAAAGCCTTCTGAATATTACAGTATAGATTGGAAAACGTAAAATAAATAATTTATTTCTTTGTGTCTTTGTCAAAGATATACAATAATCACACTCATTAAAGTGATATCGTCTCTCTAGATGGATTATCAACTATTAATTCATTTTCATATTCATAATGAATATTGAGTGGATAGCACAGCAACAACATACAAAATATATTAATCCTTTACAACGGGGTAGAGAGAAAGAGAGAGGAGTAAACCCTTATTATTATATTTATAACAATCTTTATGAAATGTCATAAATCATACATTATGAAGCTGTAGCGCCGAAGCTAGCCAAAGATTATATTCAGAAACACTGCTGTCGATCTTCGATTTCTTAATCTTAATATTTTTAATCCGTTTGACGCTTGGATTAAGAACGGTGCGGGTGAATTAAAATCATCTACCACCTAAAGACCTAAGCACATCCAAGAACTCAGTGGGATTTGAATGAATAGCATTTAGGTTGGAAAGTGGAAGCTTCTCCACTCATTATAATAATGATTACAAAAGAAAGAAAAAAAATAATGTTTGAGGATTACACCTAAACAGTTTACTTAGTGCATGTTCCTGTTATGAGTCGTTTAACGAATATGCTCAGAAAGGCTATTGGATGGCCACGAAGGAGGATGTGAAACAGTGAATTCAAGCAAAGTCACTATACCACATGCCATATCATGATTAAGGAAATTATCTTGTTAAGCGTATCCATCAAATATAGGTCAATAGGCACAAAGAATGAGTGTATTCAATTTGGGAATATGTTTTCGTTCGCCGTAACAAACATCGCTTGCTCCGCTGATATCAAAAGCACATAGCCATGAGTGTCAAAACTAACTAGACCTGTATAAATATAAATACCTAGTTTGTGTCACCTTTTCTCTTTCTTTCGCATGAAAGAAAAAAAAACTGGTATCCATCCCTATATGAGACGTACAATCCTCGGACCACATCTGATGTGGATGCTGCTTCTTTTATCTTAACAATAGCTTCCCTTGTTATTATTATTATTATTATTATTATTATTATTATTATTATTATTATTATATTTATTATTATTATTATTATTATTATTATTATAACAAAGCATTAACAAAAATAAAAATACGCCCCCAACCGAAACAAAATCCATGGATAACAGACAACATATTAACAGACATACAAAGAAAAGATGCTCTATGGAAAAAAGTTAAGAAATCGCCAAACAATATCGTTTAAAAGTTGAATACAAAAGAAAACTGAATCTCCAAACAACACAGATAAGAACGGCAAAAAGAAACTATTACAGCAACAAATTAACAACAGCTCAGAATGACATAAAGGAAACCTGGCACCAGATTAATGAAATGCTGGAAAATATACACAGAACGACCGCCTCAGAAACAATAAAACATAGCTTTGCCTGCGACCCCAAATCCCTCAAACAATTGGCAAACAAATTTAATCAGCACTTCGTGAACTCTGTCCAAAAGCTACAAGAAACAACCTTTCCTCACACAATCGAACATTCACCACTAGGTCCACGAGCAACCCAGTCGATGCGGTTCCCCACAGTAACAAAAGAAGAACTATCACTGGCAATTCAACAAATTAACCCTAACAAAAGACCGAGGATAGACGGGATCAGACCAAAAGATATCAAGAAAAACTCAACCAAGCTACTTCCAGTTATACAAAAACTGTTAAATAAAATCTTCGAAACGGGACACAGACCTGAAACACTAAAGACTGCATTAATCACACCCATACACAAACAGGGAAAAAGAAACATAATAAGTAATTACAGACCTATCGCCACATTTTCTGTCATCAACCAAATCATGGAGCGCATCGTGCATCACAAACTCTCCACACATGTTGAAACATTTCAAATCATACCCAAAACACAATATGGCTTTCAAAAATAAAGGAACAGCAACACTCCTGGAAGATTTCCCAGAACTAATAAACGCTGCATTGGATAAAAACAGAATAACATAAGTGGTATTCATTGACCTAACAAAAGCATTTGACTCACTAACACACAAAATCTTGTTAACGAAACTAACGCATATCCGAATTGGAGATCGTCTACGCCAGTGGTTTAAAGCATACATGAAAAACAGAAAGCACACTACACGTACAGGATCAGCGTACAGCAAAGAGGCACATGTAACCTATGGAGTAACCAAGGAGCTGTCCTATCTCCCATTCCATTTAACATATACACACACACGACATAAGCCACCTTCGCCTAAAAAGTAAAATCTTCCAGTACGCAGAAGACACGGCCATAGTATCCATTCACAACAACGCAAATACTGCTTACACAAATAGGCAACACGACATCAATCAAATCACTAACTGGTTAACCGAAAACGGCATATATATATTCCCTGAAAAAACAAAGCTAATGATATTCAAAAAACCCCAAACTCTGACCATAGAAACTAAATATCTCATTATCCGACATTCACCCTCCTATACACAAAAGCGCAGAACCTAAAACCACAACCATCACACAGGTGAAAACAACTCGCTATCTCGGACTTCACTTCGATGCTGATCAACGTTGGAATAGCCATACAAACTACCTACATACCAAGCTTAGGATAATAGCAAGCAAACTATACAGATAAAAGTACCCACATAAAAATACTAATCAATAAAGCATCATGTAAAAACATTTTAAGATATGCAATCAAATCATATGCATTCTGCACAGGCTACAGACTTAACAGCTTACAATGGTTTCAAGATAAAATGGTAAAACTGATATTCTGGGAACAACCCACTCTTATGCAGGAAGCACGGACAAAACATAAAATATTTAAGGTGAAACACTTATGCCACTACAGAGTCATGTAAAAACATTACTACAGCCCAACCTATAGAGTAACCAGAACAACATATCAAATAAGAAGACCACAGTCAACAAACTACATAACATATAAGTACAATAATCACCCCGGGAAAGCCACCCCAAACTTCTACGTACCTGATATGATAAACAAACTGCCGTTCGACAACAGAAACCTAGGAACATACAGAGAGCTGAAACAGGCGCTATATAAATATTATAGCGAGAATGAAAATTAGAGCAATACCTGTTTCGCTCTTTCTCCCCCCCCCCACGCTCACGCACGCACACACACACACACACACACACACACACACACACATACACACACTAAACCTATGACAAACTCCCCTCTCAAAAACCATCACTACAAGAGCACAAAGAAACAAACGCACCATGTCTAAATCCAACCCTACTTTAAAAAAAAGTTAAACTGTAATAGCAGTTGAAGTCTTCCAAGCACGTACCCACAAACAGTAAACTCAACACCTGGCTTGCTACCAGTATAGAAACATAACCATGAAACCACCGCTATCTATCATCCATTACCTTCCTCAGATAAGTTCTGCTAAGTTTCAAGGAAGAAGTCAGAAATGCCTCCCTAAGAAAGGATATAATACATTATACAAAACAAAATTATTATTTTGTTTTGTATAATGTATTATATCCTGTATTATATAGGATATAATACATTATATAATGTAATACTATATATTACATTATATAATGTATTATATAATGTATTATATAGTATCTGTTATTCATAATTGTAATGTGTTATAATTATTACTTTATCTATATATGTAAAAAAATATATCATTATTGTTGTTATTATAACATAGCTGCAAGGTAGTTTTATGACTCCTCGCATGAGGTCAGTCTACATGACACATGCTACGATGCCAACTGTGTCTGTTATGTTATTTTCTGGTTTTCATATCTGTTATAACTTCAATGCTCTATGCACCATTTCTCGCAGTGAATAACGAATTCAGCATCCACTCCAACCCTCTTATCGCACTTGGAAATGTGTGGTCAGATATTACGAATGCTAAAGAAAAATACGGCAGTTCTAAAATATAATCTTTGGATGTTGTAGTAGAGGTGTGAAGTTGAAAATCACAGCAGCAGACCTAATATTCAGTTGAAATAATAATAAATAATTATTTATTTGTTTGGTAAAAATACATAACATAATAAGGATGAAGAAAACAGAAAACCATTCAAATATAGATTAAAAAAATAACAACTTTAGAATTCCAGTAATTAAGATTCCAGTAATTAATTGTTTTAGAAAATGTGAGCATGAAAGAAAAAAATTGTGTGTGTGTGTGTGTGTGTGCGCGCGCGCGCATGTATTTGGGTATTGGGATACCACTGATATCCATTACTTAACACGTTCATTGCCAATCACGCGATATAGCGCGATGCGAGTTCTCACCAAACGGCCGATCACGCGTTATCGCGTTGACGTTGCTAACTAAATAAAAAAATAAAAAAAAATTGGCCACCACACGAAATTCCAATTTTCAGCTTGGCAATGAATGATATCGCGCGATCACGCGATGCGAGCCCTCACCAAACTGCCGATCACGCGTTATCGCGTGGACGTCGCTAACTAAATTTAAAAAAAAATTTGGCCACCACACGAAATTCCAATTTTCAGCTTGGCAATGAAAGTGTTAATTACTTCAGAAAATGTGTACTGGTACCTATTGACAAATATTTTCCCATAATTCCACAATTGAGCCAAATACCGCATCACTTTACCAAATATCCTCCCAGAATTCTAATCTCTAATCACTACCCATATTGCCACATGTGAACAAAAACTCATCTTACATCACTGACAAATACCACTGCATCCCAGAATTCCACGTTCTGACCATTATTCACAATTCCACAATCGAATCAAACACACAGTGGGACGTCACATCTAATTCTTATCATATCAATATCTCAATCTTGTCAGAATTCCAAACTCTAACCATTTCCCACAATTCCACACTCGAACCAAAGACATAACATGACGTCATTGACATTGACAGATGTTTTCCCCAGGGAAATTCCATGGATTCCAAACTCTAACCATTACCCAGAATTCCATATGCAAACTTTTACCCACAATTCCACACACGAACAAAACACACAACGTGATGTCACTTATCTAATTCTTATCTTATCTACATTTCAATTTTGTCAGAATTCCATACTCTAACGTTACCTAGGATTCCATACTCGTACCATTACCCAGGATTCCATGCTCTAACAAATACCCACAATTCTATACTCGAACCAAAGACAAAATGTGCCATCATTGGCAGATGTGTCCTTTTTCATTTGTAGACAGCGTCAATGGACACATTGATATTGAGTCTACAAATAAAGTATTCTTTCTGTACTTCGACAAACCACAGCCAAATAGCTACTTTAAAACATCATTTGGAAATTATGTTTTATCTAAAATAGGAAATATTGAAAAAATATACTCACGTGCAGTACAACAAGAAGAAAATGAGGCAAATACCATATTTTTCGATAGAAAATACGCACCTAATGTATAACGCGCACCCACAACATTTTCATCGCTCCTTTTGATGTATAGATAACGTGCATACATCAACTAGCGGTAGAGTTAGGAAGTACAGACAGAGAATGGAAAGACAGAGAAGGGGGAATTCTTTAAAATCACGTGCATTGCTAGTCGCAGTGGTCGATTATTCCATACATCCTGTTTTAAAATATTTCATAAAGTAAATCATTTGTTTATATTTTGTTATTAGATCTGAATTACCCATGGAGGACAGAAGTACTTCTCAGAGAAAATTCTACATAGCACAGTTCAAGCTTGAAGTGATAGAAGTAGCAAAGGAAAAAGGGAATCGTGAAGCTGGTAGATTGTTCATTGTCGGAGAAAATAATGTTCGTGAATGGCGAAAGGCTGAAACCGTCCTGAAATGTTTATACAGTATATGAGGAAACGGGCTATGAGGTTTAGAAGGTGCTTGTGGGCAACCATAGAGAAAAAAACTGTTTGATTGGGTTGTTAGTAAAAGAGCTAAAGGTATGAGAATATCTACTATGTGTGTTACAGGAATCGAAAAGAATTGCACAAAAAGATAATATAAAGGATTTCAAGGCCTACCTGTCTTGAGTTTTTGGATTTATGAAGAGAAACAATTTAAGTGTGCGCTCCTCCACTAGTGTTGTACAAAATTTGACATGCGACTGGGAAGCGAAAGTAGCTAAATTTCGTTTGTTTCTGAGAGAAAACTTGCGTGGGGTCGATGCTTGTCATTTTGGGAATATGGATGAGGTTCCTATAAGTTTTGGCATGTCTAGTTCTAAGACCGTGAATCTGAAGGGAGCAAAAGAAGTTTCAGTTGTTACAACAGGGCACGAAAAGTCTAATTTTACTGTGGTTCTCTGCATAACTGCAGATGGTTCCAAACTGCCACCGATAGTGATTTTTAAAAGAAAGACTGTTCCTAAAGGTTGTGATTCCAAAGGTATTATTCTTACTGCTAATGATAAAGGTTGGATAAATTCTGAGGTTATGAAATTTTGGTTGGAGAATGTGTGGCAAAAGAGAAAAATGGCAATTTTCAACTCAAAATCTTTGCTAGTGTTGTATCCGTGTAGGGCACACACGACAGCAGAAGTTAAAACAATTGTAAATATTCAAAATTGACCGTCATTCCAGGTGGTTGAACAAAAAAACTCCAACCCCTTGATCTTGCAATTAAAATAAAAGATAACGCCTTTTATTCCCGTATAGGGAGTAGGAAAGGCCGTTTAGCCCTATATAACGTTTGGAGATTGAGTGGGCAGTTCAATCTTCACTGGTCATATCTCTATGATCAGAGATAGCTGGCCCAAAGCTACCACTAATTAAGCGGCACGCATGCAGAGAGACGGTTCAACAAGTGCCGCCATCTCGTGGTCCCTAACCCTAACACAATATATTTAATGTCTGAAATAGTGTGGGATTAGGTCGATTTTCTTGAGTTTACGGGAAACAAAATCCGAGTTTCCGGGAGATAAAAACCCGCTTACCTGTGCCAGAGATCGACTATCTCGGGAACCGGTCGAAAAAAGGCTTAAAAAAATTTCCTCTAGTCGCTGACTAGATTCGAAACCAAGAAGTCTTGCTTCGTGCGGTCAAGCGCCATGGTGTGCAAACGCCACATCCACGCAGATACACAGGCTACTTTTAAATCAAGGGGGCGCTCAGGATCTCGCAGTAAATAAAACATTCAAAGACAATTTGCAGACTAAGTGGGAAGACTGGATGATGAATGGCATTCATGAATATAACAAAACAGGGCAGATGAAAAGAACATCATATAATGATATAGTTACGCGGATTGTAGAAAGATGGGCAGCTGTAAGTGAGTTAGAAATGGTTTCATTAAAGCACGCGGGAATGCAGTGGTGTCCGGTGACAATGTTTATGAAGCTGAAGAAATCATCATCATCATCATCAATGCATATCAAGGATTTAGGACTAGCGTGGCCTGTTCCGAGCTTAGAAGTCATCGTTGATCGTTTAAGAGGACGTCCTGGTTTTGTTTTCCCTAATGGCTTGCACTTTAAGGCTTGTTTTGGTAATCTTTCAGTTTTCATTCTTTGAACGTGTTCCATCCATTTATGTTTATATTTTTTATTTTTTTCTATTACTGGTTCTTGGTTTAACTCTTTCATAATTTCTTCGTTTCTTTTGTGATCAAATAGGGTATACTTTGCAGTTTTTCTCATAAACTTCATTTCTGCTTTTATTAATTCTTTGTTTGTATTTTTGTTTTATTGTCCAGATTTCCCTTCCATAGAATAAGACAAGGGCTAATGTATTGTATACTTTTAGTCTGGTTTGTTTTCAAACTAGGTTTCGTTTAAATATAGAGTTAATTACACCTGTCATTTTTAAATATTTTGCAATTTTTACGTTTATAACTTTTTCATTTTCATTTGTGATCATACATCCTAGGTAGTTAAATGAATTCACCTGTTCTAAGATCTTGTTATCTATTACTATTTTAGTTCTAGCTGGATCTTGTCCTTTAAAGGCCATAGTTTTTTATTTTTCTGTTGATATTATCATACCATAACCTTTGGATATCTCATTTAGATCTAAAACAGCTTTCTGTAGTTTATCTTCAGAATTTGTAATTATTATTTATTCGTCGGCAAAGAGGAGAGTGTTTAAGATAACTGTAGGAGAAAGTTTAATTCCTTGATGTAAATTTTTATTCCATTTTATTATTATTTCATTTAAGGAAATATTAAAAAGGGTTGCTGAGAGGGGACATCCCTGTCGGACCCCTTGGTTTATCTCTCTCGTATATGATAGCTCGTGATTTAATCTTATTTGTATTTGATTATTTTCATATATACTTGTGATAGCTTTTAGGATATTATTTGGTATTTTTCTCTCTTTTAATACGTTAAATAATATGTTTCTTTTAACTTTGTCAAATGCTTTTTCGAAGTTAATAAATGCAACATGTGTTTCTAAATTGTATTCCCTTCTTTTGTCTATTATTAATTTTAGGTAAATAAAATAAACTTTTCGGAATATTTTATTACTTCGTTATTTAAATTCTGCTATATATTTTGTAAGAGGAATTTAGTATACTGATACCTCTATAGTTTTTAGGGTGGTCTCTATTACCTTTTTTAAAGATAGGAATCACAATTGCTTTTTTCCATTCTATTCGGGGAGCATACCAGTTGAATAAATTTTATTTAAAAATAATAAGATTCTTTCTTTGAATCTTGTTCCTGCGTATTTATATAGTTCTGAACCTAGCTGAAGTAAGCTGACGAAACAACAAACGAAATTTTTAACGCAATTGATTTTTTCAATACTGAGTCTGATGTAGAATTTTTTGGATTTGAATAGTGTAATGTTCAATAAATATTAAGTAATTCTTCTACCTTAGGTGTGTTATTACATTTGATTTATCTCTCATACCTTTCTAATATATACCGCGCATGTTCATTTTTAACGAATTTAGACTTTTTTTGTATAGACAACGCGCGCGTTATCTATCGAAAAATACGGTAATTTTCTTTACTTGCATCTTGAAATATAAATAGGATCTGTGAATTTATAGAACCTATGGAAAGATTTGTGTCTGCAAATAAACTGCCATCCAAAATTATTTAATTTCCGGGTATTGCTAATCAGATCATTATTGATAGCAGTGGTTTTAGTTATATTTTCGAAGAAAAAATGATCACATATGAGCAGTGGTGAGCTATAAGGGGCTCGCCCCAGCCCTTTGTTAAATTTTTCTCAAATATGCGAGTCCCTAGTTCTTCTTCTTTACTTTTTTTTTTTTCAAAAAAAACACATAATTTTTTGAAATATATTAAGCAATAAACTCATACAGTAACCTAACAAACTGATTTTATTAAATAAAATATTATAGTTACTGTTACTACCATTTTACAAATAAAAATTCACTTTTGGTAATTATATGTAAATAAATAGGACTATAAAATAATGCCCCTTGATTGGTACCGTTGATTATCACGTGGTGTATAAAAACAAAAGAGAAATATAACGTATTTCAATATTATTGTGTTTAGATAATATGTATTTATTATTTATAGATTGTTTGTCATAAAACCTTCTAGCGCAAACAAAACAAATTTATTTTGTTTATAAAAAATGCGGACTATGTGCGAATATAAAAGATTTTATTCTTTTATATTCTACAGGATTAACTTTGATACATTCTATAAGGGAGAGGAACTGCAAAGTTATGGTACTCTATTATAATGCTATATATGTTATGTACATACATAACAATAATAATATATGAATTTAAAAATAGTTTGCAAATTTCAGACATATATTTGAATATTTCCTAAATGTAAACATGGTACCTTACTGTATACCAGTGAACTGCAGAAACATTCGGAACCAAATACAAGTTTCACAATCTGAACATTAGGTGGCATTATTTCGTTTGATCGTCAAGGTTATCTAAGTAACCTAATTCTGATATCCAGTTAAATGGTGTATTTTCAGAATCCTTAATAACATAAACACACCACGTAGATAATTTAGGAAATTCCACAATATTCAGTTATTTTATTCCCATCGTTTTGAATTACTTTTCTTCTTGCTCCTGTTGTTACCATAGCAACGCTCAGTCATCATGTTGGCATCATTATTCTTTTTCTAATGTATCTTTCGGAGTGATAGTAGCAGGTGAAATACTGGTAAATGTATTAAAATAACCTAGAATATTGGATACATACAAAAACTATGTTATTCATTTCGGCATTTGGTTTTCTCAAACTATGTTCTCTATTTAATATAGGTCATCACTAATGAAGAATTTGTTAGTTAATTTATAAATGTTTGATATGGTAAATAGGAGATTAATAATAATTTAACTGTCTTTATTATTATTTATACATATAACATTTACATAGTTCGCGGTTATGCCAAAGAGAGAAATTTTTCATTCTAGGTTATGACGACTTATTCGCTTATAATCATTCCTTTTATATTGGAAATTTAAATTCGCTACTTTACATTCAATATTTCAATGTTTTAACTGGAAATGTGTATGCAAATAATAAAAAAGAGATGAAAAATGCTGCTCTGATAAACTTGGCTTTGTTGGAATGTGAAGTTTGGTTTTGTTGATGACTATAATTACTGCAGAAGTAACAAAGACTGTGACGCCAGTATTATAATTATTAACTACTTGTGATCGCTAGCTTCATATGTTACCTCACCTTCATTTGAAAAGTATATATAATTTTCTCGTCTTCTACTTAGACAGAATTAGATGTTTGCCAAATCAATGACAAATGGCGATCCTCTACCTAACGAAATGTTTCGAATTATAAGACTATTTGGTATACCTGGTAGAAGGTAGATTATGTTTTATTTCTTATTCCACAAGCCAGTGCAGTGCAAATCACTTAGATAGGTCTATAATTTTTTTATCCTCCTGTGTTTCAGAGTTCTTTATAGCTGTAAAGCTTTATAGTGAAATAAACAAACACTTGATATATCGTTCTTTAAATATATCAGAATACATCATACAGTAGTGCGTCAGAATACGCCATACACGACAGTGTTTAACTTTATTCTTTCAATGGTTTCTTTATCAGATAATTCACGTGCAAAAGAAACTTTCCTGTATACAACAATCTTTGTTATAAGAGAGACCTGCACTTTTCAGTCAAAGTTTCTTTTAAGACTGGCTCCATCCAAACTGGTTGCGTGAACGAAGAATGATAGCACATGACTTTTAAATGTATAAGGTACGCCTTTCAAATGTTCAGAAAACGTTGATCAGAAGTTGTCACTATATTCTGAAATAGTAAGTAACCTTTATTACCTTCAATAACATAATTAATGATCTTAGAAAGAATCAAGGTTGTTTTTTGTTTCAGTTTTATTTACGATTTTTATTTCTATTATAATTTAAATACATTTCTATTTAAAATTGTATAATATTTCATTGATATCTTTAATAATTGCGTAATTTCATTAACAGGTTCATGTGTACCCTGCTCTCCTTTTATTTGCAGGGAAGATTGTGATTTTTATAGAGAGTACAAAAATTGACAATGTATAACTGAATAGCACCAAGAATCTGTTATAATTTATCGAAATTCAATCCTTGTTATAAATGTTCATAACAAAAGCTATACTTTCTTTTAAATAAGTAATAATTATTTTTAAAAGAAATTATAAAATCATTGGTTTCATTTATTAAATGAAACCAATGATTTCGACAAAACTACCGACCGTTCGTCAAAACACACTGTCACTCTTGGCGCTATAATTCGGCTTCCAATGAAATAAATTTCTTTTTGGACAGAGGGTCCAAAAAGAAATTGGTCCTTGCAGTGATCAATTCGATACATTTTTTGGTCGTCGGTCTACGTGTGGGGAACAAATCGCAAATTCAATTTACAAAGGCCAGAACTCTCGATCAAAATGTTGTGCACAGTTGAATTTGGAATCCGCAATCATCTTCAGTCATCCATATCAAACTCCAGATAATAGCAAGTAAACTACACAGACGACTGAAAATTTAGATCATGCACACATAAAAAATAGTAACGTTCGAGGCATCGTGTGAAAACAGGATAATATACACTCTGAGAAAGCATCCATTCTGTGCATTAAACATTAATGCACAGAATGGATTAAACTATAAATTAAACAGATTAATATCTCTGTAAATAAAAATTATAAAAAGTATAGCAGATCGTTTGGAAGCAAAAAAAAAAGATAACGCTAACTTTATTTACCTACAATGATCTACGTAATATATATATATATATATATATATATATATATACCAACGTAACGTAGAAAAAATACCAACGTAACGTAGCATGCAATATTGTATCACGTTAAGTATAACATCTTTCTTCTTTTAGAGTACGTCTACAGTTAAGAATTTATAGCGTTTCATTTAACCTACTACAGTTTTTGATATCCCGTGTGTGTGTGTGTGTGTGTGTGTGTGTGAAAAATAATATTATGAGTATAATATTATTATATTAAAGAATCAAATCGAATAAGAAATTATTTTTATGGATTTCCCGTATAGTTTAGTGAAAGTCTTCTTTCATATCATCAAGAGAATTACTTGAGTAAACTAAAAAAAAAACAGGTAAGAACAGTTGGCATACATAATGAAAATATTTGAACTTGAACAGCAATGAAAAGAGCGCATTTGCAATGACGTTGTTTGCTGGTTCCTGGACTACTGTAGACTGTGGTAACTATGTGCGTGTCCGATGAATTAGTGAAGAATAAGCCTAATTTAAAATCATCCCTTGTAATATAATCTACTAATTTAATACATATTAATGTAATCGTCGGTAGCACGAACATCTATACTGCATCTCTTTGTGCTACCGATTTTCTAATCTGAAATAAATAAATTGTGTGACCAGAATTATTAAGTATATCTGGCATTCTATTATGCAATGAAACAGACTGTTTAAAATGGTATGGGGGTCGTGTGTTTTTCAAACTTTTCTGATTACGAGACACTACAAGAAATACAAATACACCACGACCCAAATTTTGTTTTATAACAATAAAATAAAATAGAAGACTACTATTACACATGATGTTATTAATAATGAAGTACAGAAGGGAAACTATGCCAAAAAAATAATTTTTTTTTCAGTTGAGATGATTTCGATATCACATTTAATTAAGCAAACTAACAAACGTGTTCCCATCAACATCACTCTACAGTCTACAAGAACATAATGTTTTTATCAGTCCCATCTATTAATTAGTAAGACTGTATAAAAAGTCGTTTTTGCTGGTGGGACCCATGAAATTTAACTCGCCACCCTTGTTATAAAAGCACTGTTTTAAAACAATCTCATTGCTTGCCTGTTTCGCTGATTTCTCTTTCTCTAGGTACCTACTACCATTAGCAATGCTGCACTGAACTGCATTCTTCATTCATTCGATTTCTACTGTCTATTAAAAGCCGAGGATTAAATGCCATACTTATTATCCGACTTTTCGGTAGCTCAAGCTAGCATTATTAGAAGAGATTTAGCAATATACACTCCGTGAAAACACAAACAAAATGACATGGATAACAAGGACAGTCCCATACATGGAAGGTGACCAGTGCTTTGAGGTGATGTCTGTTATTAATGATGAAGGGTACATAAGGTGTAGCGACAAAATCTATTCAAGATCATACCGTTGGTTCTCTTATAATTACAAGGGGTCTGTAGAACTTTTTCCGCTTCGAGAAATAGTGTCACCAATTTCATCTGGCATTTTGCGACATATTGCGGCTTTTTTAATCTCAGAAAGTGAGCTATCTGGAGCTAGAAGGAAATGTCATCCGGAAGGTCAGTGACTTTAGATACTTAGGTTCAACAATGAAAGAGGATGATAAGGCTGAGAAGGAAGTGGGATGCAGGATACAAGCAGGATGGAGGAACTGGATGGATATGGCTGGAGTGCTATGCGATAAGTGGGTACCGATCAATCTAAAAGGCAAAATCTACAGGACAGTAGTGAGACCAGCTAGGACGTATGCTATAGAAACTGTGGCCCTGAGGAAAAATAAAATCAGCAGGATGGAGGTAGCGGAGATGAGAATTCTTAGGTGAATGTGCGGTGTGACCAGAAAGGATCGTCTGAGAAATGACTATGTAAGGGGAATGGTGAAAGTTACGAACTTAGGAGCAGGGATACAGGAGGCAAGGTTGAGATGGTTTGGTCATGTGATGAGGAAAAAGGAAGAGTATGTGGGTAAAAAGGTCATGAAAATGGATGTGCAGGAGAGGAGGAAGCGCGGGCGGCCAAAGAAGAGATGGAGAGAGATGGTGGAGTAGGAATTGAGGATAAAGAGCTTGGATGTGACTACAGCCCAAAACAGGAGGTTGTGGAGGAGACTCACTACAAACAGCAACCTTACTTAAATGGGAAAAGCTACAGATGAAGAAGAAGAAAGTGAGCTATCTCCAAAGCATGTTTGTTTAATCCGGTAATATAAAAATAAATCCGGGAGGATTTATTTTTATATTACCGGATTAAATGTTATTTTTTCCTGACCAAGGTAATCAATCCTGTCTCTTCGAAATACTGAATCCCACACCAGCAGGGGATTCTGTAGACACCCAGGAATGTGACATGCTCTTGGCAATTTGATTTTTCTTACGATGGCAAATACGTCAATTAAAATACTTAACTTAAACAATGTCAATTGTTTGTATTCTGTGTTTTTTTTTTTTGAGAGAGCTCAGTTTATTTATTCTACCTTTAATGCAAAGGAAAGATAAGGTGTATACATATATATTTTGATTTGGTTGAGTGTTGTTCCTTCAAAGGATTTTTTTTTGTCTTATCGATTCTGTTCGAATGATATAAGTAAAGCCTTTTGTTATAGGTTCAGTACTGGTCCGGAGAACAAAACTCGCTCTTCCCTCAAAGCGAAAGGTTCAAAATTTGCAGGTTTCTTAGTAGGTTGATGGTATGAAATGGCCTGCAGGTATCTGGCTGTACGTCTAGTATTACGGTAAACTGAACACCTTTCTTTTACCTCTTGTACAGTAAACTAATTCGAGGATAGATATCATAGATAGATATAGAATTACAGAGAGCCGGTGGGCCATAGTCAAATGCCAAAGAGAACATCGGTATATGACATCCCCAATGGAGTGGAATGGAGCTCCAAGTTTGAGGACTTTAAGTAATCCATCTAGACTTTATCTATACGGATAATATTTTTAGTTGGGACAAAGTATCAGTTTGGACAACCAGTTAGGTTTTCATGGCGAATTCGATGTTTACTATTTTCCCGGAATAATAGCAAAATTAACCATTATTTCATTTATTTTTTCTGTGCGAGAGACTATAATCTGATAAGTTCTGTATCATCTTGTTCTCCTCAGAATTGCTAAAGAGTTTTTTTCCTTTCAAGGATATCGAACTCCCTGTTTAAACTTCTCACATTTCTTTAAATATTGTTGGTTCGTTTTGGGATGATAAGAGTTCTATGAAAGTTCGTATATGAGGCGTGAAAAGTCGAGAAATATAAAGATGAAGGCCATAAAGCTATGCGTTGACCAAGCTAAGTATCCTGTTTACGTTTTATATTTTCTCCTTAACACGTTCATTGCCAACCACGCGATATCGCGCGATGCGAGTTCTCACCTAACGGCCGATCACGCGTTATCGCGTGGACGTCGCTATCTAAATAAAAAAAAATTTGGCCACCACACGAAATTCCAATTTTCAGCTTGGCAATGAAAGTGTTAAGTAGAGATAGGCAAGTGTTTGTGTATATTCAGTGTGCTCGAGGAAAGCGTACGTTTTGTGTAATCTTCATACAGATAGGAATTTGAGACAGCATTTGAGAATAATGTTAAATTCCAAATTGGGAATTTAACAAGTTTACCACGTAGCATTATTGGCTGGCAATTTCTCCATAAAGACATTGTATTTCTATTTTCAACTATGGACAGAATAAACGTTTCGTTTGCCTTATCTGATTTACTGGTTGATTTTCACATCGCATTTTCAACTTTATTATATATCATTAAAAATACTTGAACTACTATTTGGAGCATTCTACTTAAGAGGATAATCAGGAGTAATAATATTTTGTTGATCTAGAAATATTATAAATAAGAACTGAAGTAGTGACGAATCTACATTAGAGTAGATTTTTCAACAAAAACTAATTTGAAACGCTTTTATAATAACATTGCTTAATACTCTTGAAAGAAATCAATAATAGAAGCTGAGAAGACAGTGACTCATCAAAAATAATAATATTCTCCCAAAAATTCACATATTTCAGAATTCTTCTGTCCTATTTCTTTCTATTTACAATTTATTTCTGGTGACGAAATGTAAGTCTAACTTCAAGAGTCCAAACTTTGTTATCAGTCAGAAGAGTGAGTTCGTGTTGAGAACAGATTCAGCTTTAATACCTTCACTTGGAGCAAATTCATTATAGACTACGTCCTCAAATTCGACAAGCGTGCAACATGATCCTTATTCTCCCACCTCACTTAGCAGCATCAAGAATTTATACTTTATGCGGACTGACGTATATTTTTTGTGTTCAGAAGTGTTAAATGTGATCAATTTTCATTATAAATAACCGGTGAAAAAAGTTGTGCTTCCAGCAAAGCAGCTGATTGCACGCAAAAATTCGTGTGCAAGAGAAAGAAATCGAAGAACGTGTGCTCGTACATACAGCTGCAGTAAGAGTTTCGTCAACATTTAGCATCAATAGATGCGTGAAAAATTAATTCGAATCTCCTTTTATTAGCCAGATGATGTCTTTTTTGTCTCTAGAGTTTTCAGGCATGCAGATTAATCGACACCGAAAGTTGTCGAAACTGGGTAAGTAGAGAAAATGAGTCATAGATAGGAAAAATTTAATTGGATAACTCTTAATCAGTGTGTACCAGCGCTGGTATTATCTGTCTTACGACAACAGATGGTTTATTAAAATACTATATTCATATTTCCATAACTTTTCAATTGCTTTAAGAATACTATTAACCTTAACTGTTAGTGTAGCGAGCGGTGAATGTTCCTTTTCCAAGTTGAAATTGATTAAAACCTACTTAAGAACAAGTATGTTACAAAAAAGGCTTGTTAGTTTGGCGTTAATAGCCATTGAAAATGATCTATGTTATTTTTTGAATACTTATATTAAATGTTCTAATTATGTCTGAATTCTTTCTTATTTTCTCATATATCTTGAGTTTCTTTTATTTTCCTAAAAGATAGTTATAAAAATTATTAAAAAATTTTTACAAGTTACTTAATTACAAGTTACTAAGAATTTAGTAACTTGTAATTTTTAAACTTTAGTTCAAATAAATTTTAACTTTAATTAAAATTCATTTTAATTTTGTTAGCGATTCGGGTCGGAGAGAAGGCTATAATCCCTGTATCATTATATTCAACGATTAAAGTGAAGTGTCTTTACCAAATTTGCTTTAACTTTTGGGAAGTTTTTGAATATTCGGGTTTTCAACGATTATCCTGCCTAGTCAACATCCCCTGTTCGTTACATTTAGCGAACCAACATGTGGCTGTTCTGTCAAAATTTATTTAAGAAATTTCAAATATTTTAAATTTTTATTATCGTAAAAGAACCACACGCTCCCTGATCGTTACAGGGGCGCTTAGATAGAAGTTGCATGCGGGCGACAAAGACCCTAGCGTGCATGTGAATATGACATTTATTTTCTGAACACAAGAATATTATTTAAAAACTGCAAAACAATATTTTAAATAAAATTTCCAGATTATGTATGGAAAATAGAACTGTAATCGAAAGATAGTGGTAATGTGAGATTTTTTGGTGTCTAGAGAAGGAATTGTGGATTATATATTAATAATAATAATAAATTCCTGGCCCACCTAGGATAGTAATCTAATATCGATTTCCATCCATGATGGGTGGGAACGAGATTAAAAAAAAAGGATCAAATCTGGTGATTGCAAAAGTCCAGATTTGATCTTTTTTTTTTTTTTTTTTTTGGAAAAGTTAAATTTCCAAAATACAATTAAAATAAATCCAGATTTAGATTACGTAAGTGGAATGAGTTTACATTGGGTCTGGCCTTCTCTAATTCAACACACAACGCCGCGTAGTTATGAGTAACCACAAACAACGTCGTTGCAAATGGGCGCTTTCCATTCTTATTTTTCTTCAAATATTTTCATTATGTACGTTAGCTGTTTTTAACAGTTTTTAGTATATTCACCACTTTCTCCCGATGACTTGAATTCATTACATCATTACAGTGCCAAAACAGTTCCTGAAAGACTATTGGTTTCCAGATATTCGTGTAGCTCCTTGAAGCATATATATATATATATATATATATATATATATATATATATATATATATATATATATATATATATATATATATATATATATATATATATATATATATATATATATATATATATATATATATATATATATATATATATATATATATATATATATATATAGACAGGATATTAACTATACCTTGCGTTTCCTTTTTTGGACAGCTCTTTACAGCAGGAAAATTTGTTGAATTTCACCGTTTTCATCGAAAAGAGTTTATCAAAAAGGCGATTAATCGAACGAAAATGCGTCGAAAACGCAATTCATAGAAAAAACAATTCACCGAAACTTTTAACTTTTCGGAAATATTAGGATAAATGTGATCCATTTAGAACAAATACTGAACCGTGCAGAGTGAGAAAGCAATGTTACTTTAATAGGGTCTAATTATAGAACAATATGAACAATACAGTTATCGGACAAGAAAGGCAATGGCCTTTCTTGTCCGATAACTGTTTCATGTCTGTTCATGGGACTGATTCATATGTTTCTGGGAGGAAAAGCCATCTACGCAGACTCCATTATTATTATTGTTACAAATAGTAACATGAGACATCAGTACAGCAATTATAATGGAATGAATAAAGGTTGCAAGTAGCGGATCTGATTCAAACTAGCCAATTGAAACTTTCACAAGAAAATGTAGAACCGTTCCGTTTTCAGTTCAGCTATATTCGGGGCAACAAAGCAATAACGTGTCTAAATTATGTATTACAATAACTCTCTGACTTTGCGAAACTAGTAGAAGTTGTCGGTTCAAGAAGCTGTCTGCACGGTTCAGTTTTTGTTCTAAATGGATCACTTTTATTATAACATTTTCGAAACAAATTTCGAAATGATATTAGCAATTACGCTTTGGCTCAATCAATTCAATGAGATTTAATTAACATTTTCGGTGAATTGTTTTTTCGATGAATTGCATTTTCGAAGAATTGTAGTTCGATGAATTTTTCATTTGAAGAATTGCCTTTTCGATGAATTGTCTTTCGATTAACTGTTTTTTCGATGAATTTTCATGGAACCGCTATAACATGACATTTATTGGTGAAATATATAGACTTATGAACCTGGACATAGAAGCTGTTTTTCTTTGAGTGTATCAGATAAATCTTCTTCAGCATCATAAGACATGTCATAATATGTTACTCATCGTACTGGTTGAGAGTGGAACCTTTTCAATTTCTCACATTGCATCTTGTCCTAGATTTTCCTCACTGCAATTTTACATCCTCCCAGAAGTCAGTCGGGGGTGAATACTGGGAGATTGGAAGGGGGACGTGTTTCGGGGGAAGAGCTGCGTCATCAATATAGCGTACACTCCCTCAAAAATTGAGAACGGGATCAACGAACGGAAAACGATCCTAATGCGTCTGCCATATGGGTTAAAAAAACCACCAGAGAAATTGCTCACAGTCATTACTGTAAGCGCTAACAACGCGCAGCTCTCCAAGTGCAGAAACAGTTATTTATTTATTTAATTTTTCTTTTTTCAATCACGATCTCTGGCGGAACTCTTAGCATCGTCTCGCAGAATCCCTGTTATAGTTTATCGTTTCATAGGTGATGATCGCATAAAGTTAACATATTGACACTTCATGGAACAAACAGAAAGAGACTTTCCAAATCCTACTATGCAATATTCAATTTTTTCTCTGCAATGCCGCAATGCCCCGGATAATATTTTTGAGATAACTACGACACATTAACTATTTAATTATTTGAAATATCCAAATATATTTAATTAAATTATTTGATACTGATTTATTAAAGTTTAATTTATGATTAGTGCTAAAAATATGCTGTAAACTGTTTGCAAAAAAAAAAAAGTCAACCTTAAGATGTAGAACCTCGTTTCGCAGCGAGGACTGCAGCAATCCTACGGAACATACTTTTCATAAGCGTACGGTAACGATCAATGGGAAAAAGTAGAAAGTACTTCATTGTCCAGAATGTTCAGATACCACTAGGTGTTCAAACTTCGTGCCATCATAAACAGAGGGGAAGCAAAACCAAGGAAAACAGGACCATACCATCACATCGCCACATCCTAATTTCGTAGTTAGGGTTACGCACTCTGTTAAGTGACGTTCACCAGGCATCCTCCACACTCTCACCCATCTATCTACTCTGTAGAGGGTATACCCTGATTGGTTACTCCATAACGTAGCTTTCCGAGGCTCCACTTCCAACTGTACACGTTCTTTATCACTGAAGACGAAACTGCCAGTTGGTTCTGATCATGTACGACTTGCATATGGCGGGCCAACCATGGAAACGCATGTTGTAAGTCTCCGTTCTGAATATTTGTGCAGATTCATTTTCCCGTCGATGCCAGGAACAACGTTTTCAATGTATCGCCGACAAGTGGCGATACATTGAATTGAAATTCAATGTATCGCCACTTGTCGGCGATACATTGAATTTCAATTTATTCAGTTTTACCGTTTCAATGCATCACCAAGTGGCGATGCATTGAAACCGTAAAACGGTGTTTACGTTTTTTAATACATTGAATAGGGATTTTAAATATTATCATTTGTAGCACCCTACAGTCAGGTTGTTGCTCTCTCCATTGCAGTAACGTTTTCTACAATAACGCACCACTTGCAGTAAGAGTCATAACATAAAGTAAGCTGGAATTCGTGATCCAGTGTGTATTCCATTTTCATACAGCAAGAATTCTTCATTTAAAAAGAGCGGTTCCCCCCTCCCCCTTCCCCCCAAAATAATAATCGACAAAGGGTTTAAAAATGTAGTTAAATTTGTTATTATGTGGAGAATGGCCTTACCCTAAGATAATCTGGAAACTCTTCTCTAAAGATCAATAATGAAAGTTTTCAGACCTTCATTAAGTAGGGTAGCGGTCTCTTACTCTTACCGGCAGTGAAAATCATCTACAATCTATAGAA